>NW_005842899.1:91203-105869 GCF_000455745.1 Alligator sinensis | reverse complement strand
ACTCTTTCCTGCCTATGCAGGAGGTCACACTCGATGATCTATTGAGGTCTCTTCCGACCCTAGCATCTATGAATCTATGAACCTCCCCTATTGCCCCCTGCTGCTTGCTCTTCCTCCAGGTCCCCCACTTCCCCACTTACCTCAGGGCTTTGGTCTCTATCCCCTGGCAAAACTAGTTTAAAGCCCTCCTCACTAGGTTAGCGAGCCTGTCTGCAAAGATGCTTGTGAGCGGGTGATTCTGAATCAAAGAAACATGTTTCAGCCCTGCTTCCTGTTCCTGTGCTCATTCTCACCTTCCACGACTTGATGGGAGTTAAAATTAAAACTCACGGGTGGGTAGCTTCTGGTTTTAATTAATGCTGCAACGTGCCACTCCCCATGCTGCTAATCCCCCTGCAGCTCAGGTGAGTTCATGCCCCCCGCTGGTGTAACACGCTTATGTAACTCGGCCACACTTTCTCTAGTCCGGGGTATGCACCCTGCAGCTCTTCCCACCCTCCACCGAAAGTAAGCAGTTGCTTGAAGTGCCAATGCTTTGTACTGCAGCTTTTAATCTACTCATCCCTTACCCCTGTCTCCGGTGAGCAGGATCTTTGTAAGATACAGTTATTCAGGTAATTGCGGATACATACGGTCCCCATATCACTCATTTAAAGTCTCTAATTAACATTGTGTAACTGTCCTGAAGATAGCCGGACTGGCCTCGCTCACAGCATTCCGATCATGTCGCTGTCTGCTGCTCTTGAGGGAAACGACACCTCTCTCATGCCTGTGTTTCCACGCAGGAAACTGCATCATTGCTCTGGCTTCCTCTTAGCCACCACTCTGGTTCCCCTTCCAGGGACTTCTTCTAATTCAGACCTCATTCTTTTATACAAAGTCCTTAATTATCAATTAACAAGTTTCCTGATCTGCTCCGCTGCCGGTCTGTAAGTCCTTAGCTTTCTGGCTTGCTCTGTAACAGGACCACTGGCTCCCTGTTACAATGCTCTTCCCTCACTTTGTCAAGTGGATTCCATCGCTTCCTAGCAATCCTTCTTCTTGGAACAAATTCCCATGGTCAAAGAACCCAAAGCCCCGCTGGCAACACCACCTGCGCAGCCAGGTATTGATCTGCAGAATGCACCCATTTGTGCGCAGGCCCTTTGCCTTGATTGGAAGGATCAAAGAGAACACGACCTAAGCCCCAGACCCCTTCACTCTTGCAGCCAGAGCCCTGTAGTCACTTTTGATCTGCTCAGGGTCTCCCCTGGCAGTATCATTGGTTCCCCCAAGGATAAGCAGCATGAGGTAGTAATCAGAGGGCCAGATGAGTCTCAGTAATCCCTCCATGACATCTTGGCTCCAGACAAGCAGCAAACTTCCCAAGACAACAGGTCAGGTAGGCAGATGGCTCTCTCCATCCCCCACAGAAGGGAGTCTCCAGCCACCACCACCCATCACTTCCTGGTTGCAGTGGTCTAAATCCTTCCCACCTTGGTGAGGCCTGGCCTGTCCTCCTCCACCAATGGAACATGCTCTTCCCACTCTGTTGCTAGGTCTGCATATCTGTTCTCCAGACGAACTGCTGCACGTGGAGGTGAAGATTTCTGCTTGCTGCCAGAGGTCACAAGCTTCCAGCTTGCACCCTCCTGGGAGTCCATGTCCTCTGCTTTCTCTAGCACTGCCTCTGGCAGTTCTTCCTTCACACTCCTGGAGTTCTCCTCCAGCATCAAACTGATGAACTCCTCATGGCAGAGGATGCTTCGGAGCCTCACTACCTCCTCCTGTAGCTCTCTTGCCTGTTCCCCAAGAGACACCACCAGGCGGCACTGCTCATACCGCGGGCACCCCCTGACCTGGCCATCACTAGAAGAAACCTGAAAGCTGCAGTCCCCACAGCACCAAACCTGGACCAGGGTGGAAGCCTCACTAGCAAGTGGTCCTGCCTGGACAGAAACCTCACAGGTGCTAGCAGAGGCAGTGCAGTGGTTCTGGAATTACGATGTCCTCCAGCAATTTCCCTGCATCTCTTAATCTGCCTTCCTTCTCAATGGCGCCACTCTGGAGTTCCAGGTCACATCTGACTCTGGTGTTGAGGTCACCAAGGAGAATGCAGTCCTCTTTGCAAGTATTAGTCAAAATGTAGTCAAGGTTGGAGTAGAACTGTTCTTTGACATCATTGTCAGCATCAAGTGTTGGGACATACGCGCTGATGACAGTGGTGTACTGGTTGTTCCTGAGCTCAAGACGAAGGGTCATAAGACGTTCATTAATGCCCACAAAAAAACTTCATAAGTTAATTGATTCTTGATGGTGAAGCCAACACTGTGAATGCGACTATTCTGGGCCAGTTTTCCCTTCCAGAGAAAGACATAACCTCCATCCTCTTCCCTCAGCTGATCCTGGTCTGGTCATCTTGTCTCACTCAGAGCTGAAATGTCAGTGTTGTATCTCACTAGTTCCCAGGCAACAATGGCAGTTCTTCTTTTTGGTCATTCATTGTCTTGGTTATCCATCACGGTGCGAATATTCCATGTTGCAAAAATCTTTGTCTTATAATGTTTTCAGCCACAGAGAGAGTTATCATATATCGGCCAGGTGGGGCTGGTAATTTAGCTGATACATGCACACAGTGCGCGCAGCCACAGCACAGCACTCAGGCAACAAGGAGCACTGGCAGCAGCGTAGAGCTGCCTCCAGCTGGTAAGTCCAGTGTGGTGGAAGGGGAGGGGGGAGGGAAGGGGCTTGGCAGGGGCAGATCAACGCCCACCACAGTGAGGGAGGTGGCAGGGGGAGGCGCTGGCCAGGCAGGGCGGGGGCCATGGCTTGTGGGGGGCAGGGGAGGCGGCTCCCGCCACTGCTTGCACCCCAGGAGGGCATGGGAAGGGGGGTATGGCCCCCGGATCTGCACGGGGCAGGGCGGGCTACAGTCAGGGCTGCATGGGGCTCTTCTTGGCAGGGGCTGGGCTCAGAGCAGGCGCTGGCAGCACTGAGAGGATGCTGCACCCACCCCAAATTTCACTGCTGCTCTGCTCCCAGGGCTGCTGCTGCCAGCCACCCGGTGCAGCCCCAGCTCAATGCCCCACCTCCACCCACATGCCCAGAAGAGTCAGGGCTGCGCTGGGTGACTGGCAGCAGCGGCGCTGGGAGCAGAGCAGCAGCAAAATTTGGGATGGATGCAGCATCCTCCCAGCGCCACAGGTGCCCGCTCCAAACTCAGCCCCCACCAAGAAGAGCCCCACACAGCCCCAACTGCAGCCCGCTCCGCCCCGTGCAGATCTGGGGGGCACCCCCTCATGGCCTCCCAGGATGCAAGCAGCGGCAGGAGCCACCTTCCCCCTTCCCATGACCTGTGGCTCTGCCCACACCATCCGGGCAGCGCCTGCCCCTGCCCTCTCCCTCACTGTGGAGTGCACTGATCTGCCCCCCCTTGCCCCTTCCACCACACCGGACTTACCAGCTGGAGGCAGCTGTATGGGAAATCAGATAGGTATCAGCAGATATGTCTCCTTAAATATTGGCTATCGCTATCGGCCCCAAAAACCTCTATCAGTGACCCCAACTTTAAAAGCTAGCACAGGCCAGATAAGACCATTTTCTATACAAAGCACAACTGCAAGGAGAAGGTATAACACTTTGCATATTGGCCATAATTTTTTTACCATGGCATCTACTTGTTTCAGCTCCTCTGATGGCAGCAACTTTAGGAGACTTACAGCAGACCAAAGCAACTCCTAGGGTTCATTTTCATTGTCAGCTACTTGAGGCAAGAACTGTCTTCCTATACTGTGTTTGCACAGCACCTGGTGCAATGGCAACACACATAACAAATACTATATCTTAAGCTCCACGTTTGCCTTACCTTGCTCACATCAGACTCCTGTTGAAATCACAGTGGGTCCAGGATTTCTCGCATGAAGTTTAAAATGATGACAGCCACTGCTGCCTCAGCTACAAGAGTGCTCTCCACTCTTTCTTCTTCAACTTTACTTATGTGAGCAACAGCAACGGAAATTTTTAGCTGATGTTTCCTAATAGGAACAAGCCTGTTGAGATTTGGTGGAACTAAGGGTAAAAACAGTTTGGGAAGATGCTGCTTTCTGAAATGGTACTGAGAATATGTCACGCAGCCTTAAACTATGACAGTTTTGTGAGAGCCTCCAATACTGTTTTCAGTGCTGGTTTCTAGGGGGAGACAATCACAGAAACCCATTTTCAGCAACAGTTTGATTTCCTGAGGTAGACAAGCATTTCACAATCCTTTCCATACTGCAGATCCCTTTCTCCACATTGAGACCCACTTCCCATTTAGCAACACAGGAAACACAGAATGGTCTCAACCTCCAAGACCAGTTTTATATCTCCCACACTGAAAACCTCTGGTGCACACCAAATCTTGGATCCAAAAATGAATTCCAAGACCTGTTTAAGGACTATTCATTTCAAGATCACAGAATCACAGAGAAATAGGGCTGGAAGGGACCTCTATAGGTCATCTAGTTCAATCCACTGCCTGAAGCAGGATCATCTCTATCCAAACCAACCTATACAAATCCATAATCTAATCTCTTAGTAAATCTACAGTCAAACATGACACAACACAAGACATAACACCCTAACCTGCCAGAGGTAAAGCAGGGGAACCACAGCCACCAGCATCCCACTTCTGTAAAGGTTGTTAATATATGCCCAAAAGATCCCAGGAAGAGGTCCACAAATCCCACTAGAGAAACAGGGGAAAACCCCCACAGTCCATACCAATCTGACTGCGGGGTAAAATTCCTTCCTGACCCCAAATATAGTGATCATTTCAATCTGACCCTGAGCAGAGGGACAAGAGCCTCTAGCCAGAAACCTCTGGATTTAAGTCCTAGCAGAAGCATTGGCACACCCCAGTCAAAATCCCAGCCTTGGCTGCAATCAACACAAAATGCCTTTGAGAAAGGCTTTAAAAAAAAGTGACACATAGCAGCAAGGGGGAATGGGGTAGGGTGGGGAGGATCCCTTGCTGGTGATGACCATTACCAACAGGTCCTAACAGTTTAGTGACTGATGAAAGTAGAACAAAGCTTTTCAAACAAATTTCCTTGTCCACATTAGGGCTGTTGGTTGCAGCCGTGTTGGTCTAAGAAGGGTGTTTGTGCCCAAAAGCTTGCAAAGAACAATTTTCCAACTATTTAGTTGGTCTAATAAAAGATATCACATCTACCCCAAGAACCCTCTCCACAGGTCTCTTAGTCACTGCCCACATTTCTCCTCTCCCCCTATACTTGTTGTGGATTATTTCTCCCCAGATGTATTAGTTTTCCAAGCTGAATCATATTCTATTTCCTCCCTATGTTTCTAATCCCTTTAGGTCTCCACGTATTATTTCTCTGCCTTCTGTGAAGTGCATAACTCCCAGGTTATATTCAGAATGCCATTAGTGTATTGTTTATTTCCTCTCTCATATCATTAATGATGGTGTTAAATAAGAGCAGTCAAAATACCAACTCCTCTGGTTGCATAAAGAACTAAGATACTGCTGTTTATCATTAATTTTTGTTTACTTTCATCTGGGTTTCAATACACCTGGCACTGTTCCTACCCAGGCCAATTTCAATTAATTTTCATGTTAGAATCAAAATACATACCTACTTTCCTCTCCATTTCCTAAATCCATTATTTTTGAAATTCTATCAAAAAAGCAATAATGTTTGTCTGGTGAGATTTATTCCTTACAAATTCACATTGCTATTCCTTATGGTTCTGTCACCTTTCAGATTCTTATAGTATTACATCCTTCTTTTAGTAGTTGGTCCATTATTTTGCTAGCAGTTATACTTTCAGGACAGTAATTGCTAAGATCACTCAGATTTCCTTTTGAAGGTCAAAACTATATTTGCTATTGTAGAGTCTTTCACTCCCTCTCCCACAGTCCATGGTTTAAAAAACAGTGGTCAGTAGCACATGTTAACTAAACCGACAGCCCCCTCAGGTTGCAAAGCTTTGGACCAGCTAAGCTGTTTTTTCTCTGCATCTACTCCCTTTACCTGACCCCTATGAACAGCAGTGTTAACAGTTTGCTTTTCTCACTAATTGTTTATGCTTTTCTGTTTCAAATCCACAACAAGAAAGAATTTGGTCATTCCACTGTGTTTTATTTTAATCAACTTCACATATTAATGGGCATACTTCCCCCACACCATGCTACTTTTTCATCTGATGTATTTGTAAAAGCCCTCTTTTGCTAGTATTCATGTATATGGATTTTTAGTGTGTTACCCTTTTTTTTAACTGCATACCTTAACTAAAGCCATCTGCCTCCTTCCCTGCTTCCAGCAGAAAACAACTGGATTTATTTCTTCATTTAATATTAGTTCTTTAAGCAGACCTTTATCTAACTGGAGTGGTTGCTTCTTATTTCTTGTATTTTTCCTTTCAAGAATAACTGTTGTCCACAGCCTCCTAAATCCACATGTTTTAGGATTGTTCAGCTTTTGTATCCCAGAGGATTTTCATACTTATGGCATCCTGCACCTTGCACATTAGACTTCTAACGTCCCTGAACCAGCACCTTGGCACAAGCATGTTCTGTATACTTGTCATACACAGTTGAATTCAAGGAGGTTATGGTGAATGTTTTCAAGCTTTCATATCACTGATACATTTTCAGTCAGTTCTTTTTGATTAGTGGGTGCATCTACACTACACAAAATTACTGCACAGCACGGGCGCATGCCTCCGCATGCATACCCATACTGAGCAGTAAATATGGCAACTTATGCCGATTTGAGCATAAATTTGATACCTGCATCATGCAGGTATCAAATTTACACCTGATTGATTACTGTGCAGTAACGCACGTGTAGACAACTTATTGAGCATAAATTTGATACCTGCAGACTGACTTGGGACTAACTAGTCCCAAGTCAGTCCATACACAGTGTTAATGCACTTTAATGCCTGCTTGTGTAGGTGCCGGCCTAGTTCCACTTACTGTGCAGAAACTTGCTGCACAGTACATTTAAACCAGCATAAATGCACATGTAGACATGCCCAGTAAGTAGCAGCAAAGTCTGGAGGAAACCAAAATCAAGACAGTGGTTAATGTAGTGAAATAGGGGATCTGAACAATCTCTGTAGTCTGTGTGATAATATCAGACTAGAAAAGGGGTAGGGAGGAAGAAAGGGAGGGAGGGAAGTGTGCCGGCCCAGAGCAACCCGAGCCCTTTTCCGTGCTGCACGCGGGCTGTGGCCAGCAGCCCAGGCACGCCGGGTCGGAGAGGGAAGGTCGTCGAGCTGGAATTAGGCACAAACGCGTATCGGTAGTTTTAAAGATTGTTTACTTACACCGAGATGGCAGTGGTGTAGGCTGGAAAACTTGATTGAGTTGCGGTTACAGACAGACAACACAGACGGTCTCGTGGAGGTTGCTAGGCTCCACGGTGCAGAGCTCCGGATGCTCTGGGTGAACGAGCCACCAAAATAGAAATCGTAGATACGTCTTATAAAAGTCGCGCTCGAAGACGGGAAGAGGTGGGCGGTGGATCAGGCCGCCACGCTCCTCTGGATCTCACACAGGGTTTCTATTACCCTGCCGTGTACCCAGAGTCCCCACGAGATGGATGTGGAGTCCTCTTCGGCTTGGGCGAAAACTGCTCAAGCCTCTTATACGGCTAACAGGCCAATCGCTAGCCGCCACGTGTGAATAATTTAACACTAGCCAATTACGGGGGAACGAATTTACATACCGGTGGCAGGAACTCTTTTGCACCGTGCATTCCTCTCGCAACTCGAGCAATGCACCCTGCAAAAGCTGCTGCAGAAAAGGTGGGAAATGCGTCCCTGCACCAGGGTTTCCTCTGCAACAGGAAACTCTCCCGTGCAATGCTCTGCAACTCGGCGGGCATAATTCTGGTGCCGAAGCACACACACAATCATGCCTTTTGGGTCATGACAGGAAGGAGGGAGAGAGAAAGAGAGAGATCTCGTGAACAGAAACAGACTTGAAGATGAATGTACAAGTGGAGTAACAGGAATTTGGAGTTTCAAAGATGGAGATGGAAGATGAAGGGGAGATGTCACAAAGAGACAGCAATAAAGGATAAGTCAGAGGTGAGATGAATGGCATGAATTCTAAAGTGAGGGAGTTGAGGTAAGGAGGAAACACTGGTGACACCTCTGTGGGGAAAGGATAGGTGAGAAAAAGGAAGACCTGCACAGGATTGGGTAATGCCTGACAGTTACTAAGGAAGACTTTGGTTTCAGTAATCCAGGAAAGGAAGGAATGGGGATACAGAAAGACCCAGGGATAGGGGGAGAGGGTGGAAAGGGGAGAATTCTATCCTATATATTTGTACAGTGCCTCACACAATCTAACTGAGGCCTCTGGATACTCATTTGCCTTACTGTAATGACCGCATGGGATCGGATGATGGCCACACAGCATGAAGCTGTTTATGGGGAATGAAGATATTTGTCATAGCTAGAGTTCATGTTGCCAGAAGTGAGGAAAGGACTAAGCTTTATGGAGGACTTTAAGGGACAGGTGTAGGAACGCAGAGAAGACAAGAAAGGAAAGATGATGTAGTGGCAAGGGATGGAGAGAGAAAACGAATGGAAACAGGGCACAGGAGAAGAGCAGAAAGTATGGCGAGGTGATGGAATCAATAAGGCAGTTAATGGCAAAAAGTCAAAGTCAGTGATAAGCCGTCAGTATAGCTATGATGCCAAGTAATCAATGTGGCAATTAATAGTTAAACTAGATGCAGCGATGAATAAAGGCAGAATAAACTGAGATCACAAGGATTAAAGTTGGCAGGAGTTAATAAAATTAATGAACAGGAGGCTGCACAGAGAACAGGGAAAGGAGCTCTGAGGAAGCTCTAGTTGTGTCATGCTGAGCTCATGCTAGGCAGAGCGCCCATGGACTCCAGGGACAATAAGGAACACAGGGCCCACACGGGTAAGGACCCCTGGTGCAACACAGAAAGCACATGAGGACTTGGACAATGCACAGTTTGTCATTTGTAAATCTTGCTTCACAGAAACATGCCACAACGTGTTCTTTTAGGGCTTACTTTCAACAGACAGTTGGCAGCAGTCTAAGCAAAAGACATCACAGATTGGAGCTACCCTGTAACCGTTTATGAATATTGTATGTTGACCTGGTTCTTCAGATGTCTGCCATATGACTAGTTTAACAGGAGCTGAAAGGAAAAACAAGCATGAAGGAAACAGAATGGCTCAATATAAACCACTTTTCTGAAAACACTTGGGGATTGTTAAGAGCCAATGCCATTACAGGAACAGCCTGTATAGCCTAGAAATCAAAAATAATATCACAGCATAAAGACAGTCCCTCTGAAGAAGAGCAATTTTGTTCAGATATGTTTGCCTGGGGAACAAAACTAAAGCAAAACTTCTCACAGCAGTGTCTGAAGAAGTTTGGGCAGCCTAGGTTCTCATCAAGGAAATGATAAGTCTTTAAGACAGATTTGCGCAAGGAACATTTTAAAAATATTTTTTCTTTACATATTTTGATCTTACAAACCTACGGAACCTGCTGGGTACATGTAGCTGATCCACATCTTGGCTAATCCAGGGCCCAGTGTGAGAATGGACAAATTGTAGGATGCTTCCCCAAGGGACGTAAAAGCATAAGACCTTACACTTAAGCAGGTGCCCTAAGGGAGACCAGGAAGGGCAGAGAGGGGCAGCTAATCCTGTAACCATAGCAAAAAGGTACGGTTTAATGGTTGCCTTCCCATTCCTTAATACTTCTCAAGGGCACTGCGGATGAAAGGGCTAAAGCACTCATCTGCAAGCACTCCATAAAACTTCCTTAGTAAGTATTCAAAATATCGGATCTGCACCAAGAGCATTGATGTGTGCAGTCAACAGATTTTATGCTTACAAGATCTGTGCAGTCAATGTTTGAGCTTGACCCTCACATGGTTCAGTGTCCACTATTCTGCACGATTTTGCCAGTCTAGCTATTGCCCACAGAGTCCAAATAGAGAAGTACAAAGTATCAATAGACAGGGCAAAATGAATTTAAGTTAATTTCCATAAAACTAACACAAGGGTGTGTAACAGTGCAAACTGAGTGTCAGACCCATCAGCTTCCAACAGAACTGCAGAGCTAGTTTGCCAGTTCCCTTTTGCAAGTAAATCAGAAAAAGCATATTACTCCTCCCAGAGACATCCTAGAATCACTCTAGACTTGGGGCCAGCAACCTTTAAGGAACAATGGACAAAAATAAAGCAGATGGCTCTGAACACGGGCCATCACCACCCCAAGCTTCCTGCTGCCACCGCAGCCCTCTTTGCTTTATACTGAGAGCAGCTGCCCCTTACCCCTCACCACCAACTCTTGTCACCACTGATTTCTGCCAACGATGGATTCAGCTGCAGCAAGAGAAGCAACAGCTGCAGTAAAAGAGAGAGAGACAGAGAGAGAGAGACAGAGGAAGAGAGACAGAGAGAGAAGGGCTAAGGCAGCCAAAGGCTGAATGCAGGTAAGCCGTTCAGAGGCAAAGAAATGCTACTGCATTGTTCTCCCCTGTTGTAGAATTGCCACTGACATCCAGGATCGGCAGGCTGGATGCAATCACTTAACGGCCTGGATCTGGCCTGTGGGCAGCTGGTTGCTGCCTCCTGCTCTAAACTAAAAGCAGTTTAAAAAAAATAATATGTACATCTTTCCACAACATCTGATGAAGTGAGCTCCAGCTCACAAAAGCTTATGCTATGCATATCTCTAATTTGCTTAGTCTAAAAGATGCAAAGCTCCCCTGCCTTCACATGTCAACAGTCAGGTTTCTCAGAGCAAGAAAGACTTGGGGGAAGGCACAGACAACAGACTGCTGGGAATGAGCAGAGACCTTGGCTTTCTTTGTTTAAAAAAAAAACGCAAATTCTATGATAACCCCACCCCAAAATCCGTGATTAAAATGAAATGTCACTATATATATAGGTATCAATTGAACACAATGTTTTCTTGCTATATTTACAATTTTAAAGCAATTTGGAAGCCTACCAGTGCCTCAATCACTATAATAAAATAAATGATAAATACCTACACATTTTGGTATTTAACTTTGGGTTTCTTATCATGTAAAATCAGAGCTCCCCCTGCCCCCTTTGCCTACCAGGATGCAGGTCCAGGCCTCTCACTCCCAAGCCACAACCCACCAGCCCTGATGCTGCCCCTCACTCCCCACCTACAGCCCCCTGGCCTCCCCAGCCCTGCTGAAGGGGCCCCCAGCAGACAGGGCTATGGGGCTAGGACCCAGGTAGGCAGCCCCCTGACCCCTGCAGCAGCACCCAAGCCCCAGCTGCTGCCCATGTAAGGGGGGGGGGCAGGGACAGGCTGCCTCTTGTGGGCTCGGGACTCCTTACCCTGCTGCCCTCCTCCGAGGCCACTGCAGGCCAGAGGGCAGGACCTGGTGCAGCAGGGCAGAGCAGGGCTGGGTGGGGAAGCTCAGTGCCACCACTAGGAACCCCATGTCGCCCTGGTGAGGTGCCCCCCGCCTCCTTGGCAGCAGTGAGGGGCACAACTCCACGCTGCTGCCCTCACTGCTGCTAGGCAGGCACAGGGTGCTTTGTCAGGGCAGTGTGGGGCTCGCAGCAGCAAGGAGCATCCCTGCCTGGAATCCCATGCTGTCCTGGTGAACCAGGTCCTGCCCCCTGGGCTGTGGAGAGGGCAGTGAGCCTGAGCCCACAGTGGGCAGTGCACATCCGGCCCCCCCCACGCACAAATCTGGAGGGCACATGCTCCCCTCTATCTCCCCTGGGAGTATGCACAGTGGCAGGCAGCCAGGCCCTCCCGCCGGGCCCTGCAGCCGTGTATTCTGCCCCCGGGCCCCAAGCTCCACACACCACCCCAGCTGGGCAGCAGTAGCAGCCCCAGCCTCAGCACTACCCAACTCCCTCCCCGCCTTCCTCCCTATGGGGGTCTCAATCCCCCCTTTCCCCCCTGCCAGATTTACCTGCGAGAGCTGCTCTCCAGGCTGCCTGGTGGTCACATGCATGTATGAGTGTGCACATGCACATGGTGCTCCCTGCCTAACCACCCTTCTCCCACTCCCCCAGGCCCTTGCAGGCTAGAACAGCCTGCAGAGCTCTTTGCAAAAATGGAAAATCCACGTTTCTCCATTAAAATGAGACATCAGAGTTTTTTTCAGTTAAGAGGGAAAATGCCTTTTTTCCCCCCCATTTTTCCATGGGAAATGGAAAACCCATATCCCTGCTAATGAATAGGTCCAGGAGGAAGAATAAGGACTAAGACACCTGTTTGAAAGCACACTCATGGTTTAGGACTCCTAGCCCCCTGCTACATGTAACATATTATGCAACTAACTGGTTAATCATGCAGTAAATTTAGAGTAGCCATACCTACAAAGTAATTATCACATGATAAAACTGATTATCCAGCTATAAAAAAAGCCAACGAGCTATAAAGTTAGTGCCTGAAAATGTGTAACAACTATGTAGTTGGTTTCTACCCAGCTTTAATTTAACTGTGTATCAGGGCCCCTATTGCAATTACTAGCAAAGGCAGTTTGGACTGTGTCCACTGTGGGCAATCTCTGCTTGTTTGAGCAAAGGATAGCATATTCTATTTCAATTATCTTGACCCTTTTTAAAGCCTAGTATTTTTCCCCCTTCAATTGCAAAGTCAAAATCACAGCTAAGAAAATGTAACTCTCAACTAGAATTCTCTGTAATCTTAGTGCAGGGTGTGTACGTGTGCATACACACACATTCCTAATTTACTACAGGTACTCTTCTGCACAATTTATTCTGGGAGAGAAAAAATATAGGCAACCTAAGCATCAGTACATTCTACTATGAACAGTCTGGAATCCAATGAAAATAATCCTGGTCCAGTGTTACATACCTGTTGTGCATTATTTTAAAATGTAGATGTTGTCCTTACATATTCATGCTCTTGCTACATTCAGATTACAGAGTATATTCACACACAATGATGGATTTACAATATTTTACTGCCTGCTGCTAGAAGGGACAGTAGGCTTAAAAAATGAACAGCCCCAGAGATATTTTTCTTAGTGATTTATTTCTTGTGAGATGTCCTGTAGCAATATTTATTCTTCAGTTAAAGCCCACATTTGTTTATCACACACCCTATCGCACCCCCTATTCAGAGTTATCAAAAGGTAGAATTTTATAATCAAACCATTTGCCTTGCACCTTGGAGACCAAATAAAACCTAATGCACCATTTTCAGCCCACAAAAATTACTTGTTCGATTTGCAATATCTTAAAAGGGAAGGCGAATGCCTATGCAGCAAGAACAGCTACAGCACAAAGGTTGTGCTTGTTTTGCAACAAGAAAGGAAATATTAGCAGGTTAGCACCTGAGTAATGAAAGTAAATTCAAACTGAAAATTTCAACTCAATAACAAGGAAAACTCAGAGCTAATATAGTGTAAAATAGAAGTTGAGAATCCCAATGGAGTCAACAAAGCTGTAAAATCAGATCCAGAGTAATAGAGAAAAAGTACCCGATATAGTTATTACATTAAAGTAGCACATAGAGTTTCCAAGTAAGACCAGTGCCTCACTGTATAAGTGACTGCACTTATCTACTGACCACACATACTAATATATTTATTTTCTCAACACCTCTGTAGTGGGAGAGTAAATAAATCATAGAGATGAGGACTGAGGTGCAAATGCACTAAGGGTTATGTCTACACTGCACAATACATGGGTCAATTATCTCGGGTACTCTTTAACCAACCCCTCTACCATGGCTCCCAGTCCTGAGCAACACTGTTCTCCCTTGTATCCGATGGGAAGTTGCAACTAGCAAGCTACTGGAGAAGATCTATGCCAGTCCAAGCTTGCCGCTGTACAACAATCTCTTAAATCCACCTGCTGCGTGTCTACCATCATGATGCCCACTGTGATCCAAACTGCCACACAAGTACTGCACAGCAGAGACCCTCTGGTGTGAGGAATGGAGGTTGACATCACCACCAAATAAGTTCCTTATCACAGATCCTACAGACTGCCCATCTGGCTTCAACCTGCCATGCCGTCAGTGGGCCTCGCTGAATAGGCTCCGGACAGGGCAAGTTCTGTGCAGCCAACCTCCACCGCTGGGCTCTTCGTGACAATCCAGTCTGTAGTTGTGGCAAAACACACACTGTCCCATATTGTCAATGACTGCCCACTGGCTAAGTTCAGAAGTGGATTACAGCAACTGTACATGGCCACTGACGACGCTCAGAGCTAGCTCAGACATCTCTGCACAGCACTGGATTGTGTCATGTGGCCAGGAGATTTGTCCAAGTGACTTTCCCAAGGTTACTAAGGAAGCCTATGGTAGGAACAGGAAGCTGAACCCAAGTATCTCATATTCCAGCTTGCACTCAAATCATTGGACCTCTCTACATTCACATAATAAAAGACTCTCCTGAACTTGCAGTATAAACAGACACGAAGAGTGGGAGAAAAGTGCACTGGTATCTTTATTTTACAGGTGCCAAACTGAGACTAGCAGGACAAGGAGATGCATTTAGATCTCTCACCAGTCCTGTACTTTAACCACGAGGTCCATCCTTCCTAAGAGGCCCATTTCTTTTGGAATCCTCAGACTCATTTAGTAAACTGGATTTTAAAAATCAATCCCCAAAACATTTGTTTCGGGGAGAGAGGGAAGGGAAAGA
>NW_005842899.1:87782-90617 GCF_000455745.1 Alligator sinensis | reverse complement strand
TTCTGCCCCCGGGCCCCAAGCTCCACACACCACCCCAGCTGGGCAGCAGTAGCAGCCCCAGCCTCAGCACTACCCAACTCCCTCCCCGCCTTCCTCCCTATGGGGGTCTCAATCCCCCCTTTCCCCCCTGCCAGATTTACCTGCGAGAGCTGCTCTCCAGGCTGCCTGGTGGTCACATGCATGTATGAGTGTGCACATGCACATGGTGCTCCCTGCCTAACCACCCTTCTCCCACTCCCCCAGGCCCTTGCAGGCTAGAACAGCCTGCAGAGCTCTTTGCAAAAATGGAAAATCCACGTTTCTCCATTAAAATGAGACATCAGAGTTTTTTTCAGTTAAGAGGGAAAATGCCTTTTTTCCCCCCCATTTTTCCATGGGAAATGGAAAACCCATATCCCTGCTAATGAATAGGTCCAGGAGGAAGAATAAGGACTAAGACACCTGTTTGAAAGCACACTCATGGTTTAGGACTCCTAGCCCCCTGCTACATGTAACATATTATGCAACTAACTGGTTAATCATGCAGTAAATTTAGAGTAGCCATACCTACAAAGTAATTATCACATGATAAAACTGATTATCCAGCTATAAAAAAAGCCAACGAGCTATAAAGTTAGTGCCTGAAAATGTGTAACAACTATGTAGTTGGTTTCTACCCAGCTTTAATTTAACTGTGTATCAGGGCCCCTATTGCAATTACTAGCAAAGGCAGTTTGGACTGTGTCCACTGTGGGCAATCTCTGCTTGTTTGAGCAAAGGATAGCATATTCTATTTCAATTATCTTGACCCTTTTTAAAGCCTAGTATTTTTCCCCCTTCAATTGCAAAGTCAAAATCACAGCTAAGAAAATGTAACTCTCAACTAGAATTCTCTGTAATCTTAGTGCAGGGTGTGTACGTGTGCATACACACACATTCCTAATTTACTACAGGTACTCTTCTGCACAATTTATTCTGGGAGAGAAAAAATATAGGCAACCTAAGCATCAGTACATTCTACTATGAACAGTCTGGAATCCAATGAAAATAATCCTGGTCCAGTGTTACATACCTGTTGTGCATTATTTTAAAATGTAGATGTTGTCCTTACATATTCATGCTCTTGCTACATTCAGATTACAGAGTATATTCACACACAATGATGGATTTACAATATTTTACTGCCTGCTGCTAGAAGGGACAGTAGGCTTAAAAAATGAACAGCCCCAGAGATATTTTTCTTAGTGATTTATTTCTTGTGAGATGTCCTGTAGCAATATTTATTCTTCAGTTAAAGCCCACATTTGTTTATCACACACCCTATCGCACCCCCTATTCAGAGTTATCAAAAGGTAGAATTTTATAATCAAACCATTTGCCTTGCACCTTGGAGACCAAATAAAACCTAATGCACCATTTTCAGCCCACAAAAATTACTTGTTCGATTTGCAATATCTTAAAAGGGAAGGCGAATGCCTATGCAGCAAGAACAGCTACAGCACAAAGGTTGTGCTTGTTTTGCAACAAGAAAGGAAATATTAGCAGGTTAGCACCTGAGTAATGAAAGTAAATTCAAACTGAAAATTTCAACTCAATAACAAGGAAAACTCAGAGCTAATATAGTGTAAAATAGAAGTTGAGAATCCCAATGGAGTCAACAAAGCTGTAAAATCAGATCCAGAGTAATAGAGAAAAAGTACCCGATATAGTTATTACATTAAAGTAGCACATAGAGTTTCCAAGTAAGACCAGTGCCTCACTGTATAAGTGACTGCACTTATCTACTGACCACACATACTAATATATTTATTTTCTCAACACCTCTGTAGTGGGAGAGTAAATAAATCATAGAGATGAGGACTGAGGTGCAAATGCACTAAGGGTTATGTCTACACTGCACAATACATGGGTCAATTATCTCGGGTACTCTTTAACCAACCCCTCTACCATGGCTCCCAGTCCTGAGCAACACTGTTCTCCCTTGTATCCGATGGGAAGTTGCAACTAGCAAGCTACTGGAGAAGATCTATGCCAGTCCAAGCTTGCCGCTGTACAACAATCTCTTAAATCCACCTGCTGCGTGTCTACCATCATGATGCCCACTGTGATCCAAACTGCCACACAAGTACTGCACAGCAGAGACCCTCTGGTGTGAGGAATGGAGGTTGACATCACCACCAAATAAGTTCCTTATCACAGATCCTACAGACTGCCCATCTGGCTTCAACCTGCCATGCCGTCAGTGGGCCTCGCTGAATAGGCTCCGGACAGGGCAAGTTCTGTGCAGCCAACCTCCACCGCTGGGCTCTTCGTGACAATCCAGTCTGTAGTTGTGGCAAAACACACACTGTCCCATATTGTCAATGACTGCCCACTGGCTAAGTTCAGAAGTGGATTACAGCAACTGTACATGGCCACTGACGACGCTCAGAGCTAGCTCAGACATCTCTGCACAGCACTGGATTGTGTCATGTGGCCAGGAGATTTGTCCAAGTGACTTTCCCAAGGTTACTAAGGAAGCCTATGGTAGGAACAGGAAGCTGAACCCAAGTATCTCATATTCCAGCTTGCACTCAAATCATTGGACCTCTCTACATTCACATAATAAAAGACTCTCCTGAACTTGCAGTATAAACAGACACGAAGAGTGGGAGAAAAGTGCACTGGTATCTTTATTTTACAGGTGCCAAACTGAGACTAGCAGGACAAGGAGATGCATTTAGATCTCTCACCAGTCCTGTACTTTAACCACGAGGTCCATCCTTCCTAAGAGGCCCATTTCTTTTGGAATCCTCAGACTCATTTAGTAAACTGGATTTTAAAAATCAATCCCCAAAACATTTGTTTCGGGGAGAG
>NW_005842899.1:80883-87751 GCF_000455745.1 Alligator sinensis | reverse complement strand
AAAGAGAGACAGAGAGCGAGAGAGACAGACAGACAGAGAAGGGTTTCTAATGGCAGATTTGCTGAAGACTATCCCAAATGAAAGGTTCATTTAGAGTGAGACTGCTGTTCTTGAGAATATGTTCTTGTAGTTTTTAGATGGGCAAAAAAGGTGGTAAGCCCACCTTATGCTCCTCCAGTCTGAGTGAACATCGGTAGAACCAGTGAAGTCTAAAGAAGCGTGAGCTATAGGTTATTTACAAGCAAGGGCACAGAAGGAAATTAAGGAAAACACAGACATTTGGGCAACTCTTCCTATTTTTAGTATGCTTAAGGCATCTGAGATTCCCCCCTCCCTTCTCTCTCTCTATCCATTTAAAGGAAAATACTGTTGAAGCAGAAATAAAAACCAAGAACTCCCTGCAGTAACACTGCACAACCAACAGGCCCCTCTGACCTGCCATATTTCACAACCCAAGCACACACAGTATCTTTCCCTCCCCACTCTCCCACCCTTGACAGGCTCTCTGCAACTCCGTCTATGGCAACAGAGTGTTGCCAACTCCAGTGTGTTACTGGAGGCTTGACCCTGAAGGGATGTAGGGAAGCAGGTTATGCAGAAAGCATCTTGTTACCAATGTAAGAATGCAGAATGTAACTATCACATGACAAAGAGCTTGGCTCAAATAGAAAGCATAAGCACAAGCATATTAGAGTGCACAGAGCGCTGCATCCTGAGATACCAATGGAAAGCTAGGGCAAAAATCAACGAGCGCCTAGGTCTAAAAGAGGAAAGGAGACTGTCAGACACGTTGAAGTTTTATAAGGAAGGCTGGAAAGCACGTCAGAGCCTTAGACAGAAAGGCTCAGCATGTATAAATAGTCAAAAGAATGTCAGAGAGACAGGGCAGAAAAGCTGTGTCAGAGAGACTCCAGGAGCACTTGAGAAAGGTCTCTGGCAAAAGAGCTGCTGTTTCACAGGCTTAAAGGGCCAGACTTTCTGGACCCAACAGCTTCCACCAAATGCTTTGAAACAAAGAGTTATGAAAGTGCTCTGCAGATGGTAGCTCCATTTTGCTCAAATATCTCTGTGCTCTCAAGGGGCACCATCCTCAACTGAGATCTTTGGGATTGTCAATTAGATGCCAACATGGGAACCACAGTCATTGGAAAATGAGCCCCAAAATTTATTACAAAAACACCCCTGCATGTTCAGCACAGAATACTAAATTAACACACTGTAAAGTTAGGAGGCCAGAATCACAGACAGGCCAGGAAGAGCTCAGGTACAAGCAACCTTATTTCTGGCCCCTCACCTTCCCTCTACCACTCTGCCCCCCATTACTGGCTGCCTGTTGGGCCTTCACATTTATATGTATACTGTCACAACCCAAAGTTGTGGATTTTTTAATTGTGTGTGCTTCGGCACCGCTAAATTATGTTCCCGCCGAATTGGAGCTCTTTTGCACGACGGAGTGTTCTGTTGTTATGGAGAACCCGCGTGCACAAAAGTGTTTCCCGCCGTTCTGTAGCCTTCTTTGCATTGTGCATTACTTTTGCATTTAGTGATGCACGCTGCAAAGGAGTTTTCCCGCCATTTGTATTGAGATTTGAGCCACATTATTGGCCGGGCTTAATTTAGGCACATGTGGCGGCTAGCTATTGGCTTGCTAGCCGTACAAAAGGCTTGGGTGGTTTCCACCCAAGTTGGAGAGAAAGACGGAGAGAGATGAAGAGACGGATCTCTAAGCGCTGTGGGTCCTTTCGAACCCAGCGCGTCTTTCTTAAGAAGGCGATAGAGGCTCCAATTGCCGAACCCCCGGAGCCTAGCAAACTCCGGGGCACCACTTACCAACGGCCTCTAGCCTCTCCCCACCACCGATCGCAGCCCAGACGAATCCCTACCCTAGGACCCAATTGTCGAACCCACGGAGTCTTAACAGCTCCGGGGGACCTGGGAACCGAGTAACACTCACGGAGATACAGCTGCTCCGTGGGAACGAATTCTTGAACCCCGCGGAGCCTGATTCACTCCGGGGTCAAGGAACCAAGTTTATTAGAGTCCTCCAAAGAGGAAGGAAGCGGAGCTGAGCCTGGAAAGCTGACCAGCCTACACCGCGACCATCTCCAGTGTAAGTAAATAATCTTTTCAATCAACCATTACGCCTCCATGACTGATTCTAGCTCGAGCGTACTGCTCCACCCCGCAACTTTTCTCCGACCCCGCGTGTCCGGGCTGCCGGCCACAGCCCGCATGCACACAGACGGGCCCGGCTCGCGCCCACACATATACGAGTAACACATGCTGCCCTCTAACTGTCTGGGCCCTCAAGGAGGATAATGGATCTTCTATTACTGTCAGTTTTCTAATCTCCATGTCATTAACATAATAATTTTGTCTTTCTCCAACCATAATTCATTTTTTTTTACCTTCTAGATCATATCCACTAGTGAACAAATCTGAGCAAACCAAACTGGGTAAAGGGACACAGAATCACACACATATAGTTAGAAGATTGTTTTTCCACTATACATCTAGGAAGAAAGTCTATAGACAGACCAAAATGACTGTTAAATGAGAACATTGATCAAGAAATTACTCTGGACCAGAGAGGGCTTGCTGATACTACAGTAGTGGTGGGGTCCAGGGAAGGACAGGGTTGAGCCCACATCCATAACTGCTGACATGCTCCAAACCTGCAATTTTATAAGCAAGGCTAGTCTTGGCTTATTTTCCAGCAGTCAGTCTCAGCCAGACTGGAGACTGAGGGCAAACTTCCAGGACAGGAGCATGCCTGTGGACATGGGTGAGTGGAGGACACTCAGCCCCTTCCTCCCCAGGACCTGCTCCTGTCCTAGTACAGACAAGCCTCAGCAGTATTCAGTGAATATGGATAGGGGTCTGAGAAGAAGGTAATAAGCAGAGAAAGTGAATATTAGCACTGATCTTGGCAAACCACCCCAAAAGTAATAACAGGATGGCAAAAGGACATCTAGTTAAAAAATAAACAAGCAAACCACTATTTGTAGGTCAGCAGACACAGATGGCATTTAGCTAACCTTCTCAAGAAGGCAGGAGAGGGAACCAACAGAGGCATTTTCTGTCACTTTTGAGAAGTCAAAGAACACACAAGATCCAGAGACCTGAAGAAAAGCAAGCGTCGTTCCATCCTTAAAAAGAGGCTCAGGAGCACAACATCAATAGTCATTACTGCCTCCATTTATAACGTGCACTCCATCACAGAGGGGGCTGCATTTCAGAGGCTGCTGAACATACTTCTCTATCTGTACTTTCCAAAATGTTTTTGGGTTGTCAGAGCCAAGAAGTCCCGTGAGATAATTATCTATGTTCCACCTGAAATATATAACTATTGTCTGCCACAGTCACACCTTTACATGCAAGGCCAGACAAAGGGTTTGGTGGCAAAGGTCACAAGACAATTCTTTGTGGATATCCTAAATTTGACTAATTTATTTGTTTAATATAAAAATGTGGCGGGAATAGTTGAAGGTTTTGTGTTGTAGTGCATCTCCCAGGTTATTCTGGACATGGCATAGGCATGTGAGACCTTTCTGGAGCAGTGAAATTTTCAAGCAGTTAATACAATATGAGGTTAAGAAGCAGGATGCTTCACTGGACTTTTAAGGTATTTTGCTGGTGGGTGTTTCCCATAAGCACCTCTCCATTGTTTTAAATTATATTATTGGCTGGGGTGTATGCAAAAAATTGCAAAAGGTTACCTTCATTGTTCTTGTCTCTTCCTCCTCCATAGAACTGAGAAGACACCGCCTCCCAACCTCACAGAGGGACTGTGACACCTGCAGCCGTTAGGCAGGGGATTAATGATAAAAACCCTGGGGCAGGGAGACTGGGACTGATTAGTTGAGAAGCAGAGAACCAGGACAGCGAGTCTCAGCTTGAAAAGAAGTAGGAATGGAGCAGGTTGGAGAGGAAGGGGCAGAAGGGGTCAAGTACTGGGGAAGAGGGAAGAAGAAGCTGAGCACGTGCCCTTGTACAGCCTGGAGTGAACCTGAGTATCCATCCCCAAGTCTCACCATTCCCTCCAGCCAGCAAACATCTATCAAAATCAACAGTGACATGGCCTGTTCCCCTTTAGCAATGGCTTACACGGAGGATTAGCTCAAGTACCGAAAATCTATGCCGTGGATGTAAAGGTTCCAACACTGCTAATGACCCATAAGAACAATATGATGTAACATGATAGAATATCGGGGGGGGGTGGCATTGGAAATTACTAGTTTGATGCACAGACTGAACCTCCTCTGGAGATAAATCACAACTGTGTGATGAAGGACACTTATCTGTAGGACCCCTCCTCATTTGCTACAGAACCTGGAAAGTATGTAGTGTACAAGGCGAGGGTTTGCAGAAATAAGAAGGGCAGTCTATGGGACACAGCAGCTGAACAATACCCTGCATTACAGATTCTATTTCTGTTTTTGCCAGAGTGTTCCTGTGTGATGCTAGGCAAGCTGCTGAAAAATTAACTTTCCATGGGAGCTTACTAACAATGTTCCTCATTTTCTTGCTGCCTGAGTTGAGAGTCTGAGGTTTGATTTTCAGAAGGTCTGAGCACTCGCAACTGAAGTTAATGGGGAGCTGTGCTTTGAACCAGACTGCTGTATAATGCTAAATACTCTGGAAAAAAAAATCAGGCATCTCAAATTGGGAATCCAAAACTATTCTTTAGTTCCCCATGCACAAAAGGGGATCACATAACACCCTCCTCCTCCTACAGGGGTGTTGCAAAAATAAATGCAGTAATGTCTCCGATGCACTCTGATACTGTAGTGATTGATGAACACCACCAAAAGCCTGAGGGAATTACTAGCTTAGACTCCAGAGCAGAGTTTAAATAGGATAGTAAAATAAGGCATGGGGCTGCACACTGGACAATGAGGGGAAAAACCAAAATGTGGAATAGTTATTCACTACTTTAGCACCATCCTTCCTGTGCATGGAATGAGACAGCAGTCTTCACAGAAAAATAGCATGCAATAAAGTCATTACAAATTATCACAATATATCTGCACACGGAGGCCCAATTAAGGTTGCAGAAGCAATTTTAATGTTTGTTTCCTACCTGTGCCATGCTTGCTTGACTTTACAACATTAATGTTCTTTTAATGTTATATTTTGTGTGCAGTATTAGTGCAGTTTATTCCATAATATCAGTAAAACTACCTCCACACTAGGGGTTTATATCACTTTAACCTACTGAATCAGTGTGAAGCTGATATCAGCCTACCACACAATCTATTTAGACCAGGCTTTAGATTTTAACTAGCAGTTTAGGCAGTCATTTGCTCTGCACAAAGGCAACAAAATTAGAGGGAACATAAATCAAAAGTTAGTTACATCTCTAGGGCCTATTCACAGAGCAAAGGCTGCCAATAACAGTATAAGCAATAGGAGTTTCATATATTGTCCTGTATGGCCCTGTCCACTAAGATCTGGATCGAAGTTCATTTCTCACGAGTCATCAGAAAGCTATCAGATGGCAATAACTTTCCGATGCTACCAGCCTGGGCTGGATGCAAACCAACAATAATGATACAGGAAAGCTATTATAGCTCATTACTGATTATCACAGGAACCATCTCATCCTCCAAGAATGTTTTTCCTTAAGGGCAATGGAGCAAAGGTTGCAGCAAGAGGTCTAAAGCAGTATTGTGAAGAGGGATTTAGGCACTGGAATAACATGTCATGCTGTATCCCTTAAGAGGAAATCAGATTAACTGTCACAAGTTTTGTAAATGAAATCTCATCTCATGAAGAGGTCTGAACCAGGTGACCCAGAAAGTCCCTTCCATCCTTTAATTTTAGATTTACAATGCTCTTGAATGTTAACATCACATCTGTTTGGCCACAGTGGTTTCTTACTTTAGGGCACGGTCATTAAAACAGTAGAGGACTATGTGAGGCATAGTTTAAACAAACGAAAACACACTTTAGTAATGGTCTTATCTCAATGTATATTAATACGTATAGTAGATCAGTCCATCAGATTCTCATCTAAACAGTCCTCATCTTTCTCACAATATTTTCACAATCAAGGTGATATAAGGGTTTTGTTAGAAAATGAGAGGCAATTTTTCCCTGCTCGCAAAATACCCATCAGATACAGCTGCTTCAGTGAAATAGTCCTCTAAGTTTCTTTAGTGCCAACAAGACTAAATCTTTATTTCAATTTTATTTAAGAAGACAGACAGATGGTATATAAGCTTCTGGTTATAGCTTCTGAGAAAATGAAGGAGGCACCTAATAAAGCCATCCCAGCCATCATTTAAAACATCTGCAGGTGAAAAGCTATTTTAAAATTACTGAGAGTCCCAAGTTTAGAAACGTTGATTTCTGTGGATGGGAAAACTTTGATAAGGAAGCATTGGCTCACAGGTTTGTAATTCAGATGGATCACGACTGCTAGTCCTTTTATGGTCTTGATTTGGAAAGAGACCGACTATAACCTGATTACCGATAATATAGCATAGAGCGAAAGGACATTCACTAACCTTGGCCATAAAAGGTTTAAAAAATCATCAAGTCCATAAGAAGGGTCAGAGAGAAGACTGGGAGAAAAGAGACTAATGTGTTTCAGTAACACAGAAACTAAAAAAAATAAATCTGTCAAGCTTCCAAGGTGAATGACACCGCTTTCCCTTCCTATGGAAAGTTCATGCAGCTCAGTTCTGTGAAAGTGTCTGAAATAGCAGGGAGGAAGGGAATGAGGACAGGAGGGAGAGGGAATCTATAGCACCGCTGATGTATGGCAAAGTGCCCAGGCAGCTGCTGCACAAATGCCAGAAGCGGGACCTTCCACTGCTTTAGCCTGGAACCTCTCAGCGTTTTGAATTACAGGCAGACACCT
>NW_005842899.1:46191-80852 GCF_000455745.1 Alligator sinensis | reverse complement strand
TGCCGAGGCTGCTGCGCCATGTGTCCTTACCATTCTAGTTGCAAGCCCCTGACAGGAAAATGCCACCTAGGTAGGACCAAAAGAATCGCTAAGGAGTCTACTTCAGCATCTCTATATTTGGACGTGCAGAAATTCACACAACTGCAGGCTCTTGTGAATACATTACATCAAAAAACTACATTGATTCAGCAGTTAAGACTGGACAGCTCATTATTTTTTGAAGACAGAAAATGCAGAAGTTACGATGTTAGAGCAACATAAAATTGAACAGGAACTCCTGAAGTTAACGCCCCCAATTTCAAAGATGAGCTGCACATTTTTTTAAAGTACTGTTTTTATTTTTGCGTCTTTATGACAGATCGAAAGGAATAGACAAACAGGGTGAATAAAAGCAGCTAAACCGGGACTTTTAATTTTTAAAATGTGTAATTTAAAGTGTATACATTTTTCTTTTTAAAATGTACCTCTTAAAAATTAAAATTTAAATATAAGTTATCATAATTTCAAGGTCTAAATTTATACTCCATTAAAATCATTCAACCTAAATAAAAGCTATTCTAGCACTACAGATTTGCTGCCACCATTTTAAAGAAAGTCAAACCAGGGAACTGGTGGAAGTCACTGCCAAAGCGCCCAGACTCTCAGTCTGCTGAAGTCCTAAACCAGCTTAAGGCAGCAGTGACCTTTTTTGCAGATGCAAAAAGAATACGTTTTACATTTCAGTTTCTTTAATTAATTCAGCTTGATGACTAGTTCATTCAAAGCTAACAAATCAAGTGAGACTTACAAGAGAAGGAAAACTTGTTTTTCTCTCCCCTATATGAATAAAGCTTTGTGGTAGAGAAAGGGCTGGCAACTTTGTTGAAGAGCAGGCTGCCGCAGATGCCATTCCCTAAAGTTTTTCAGCAGCTTGCCTACCATGAGCTGCCGTTCCCTGCTCCCCACCCCACCGCCACAGTGCCCAAACTGCCTTCTACCACGCACCGCCACCTGTACTACATGCTTCGTGAACCACCAGCTCCCATGCCCAGCAACAGTGTGAAGGGGTAAATCCAGTGGTGACAGTAAACAGCACATGCTGTAGGGGGTGAGAGAGGAAGGAGGGCTTCAGAGCGGGTTACTGGAAAGGGATCAGCAGTCCAGCGCAGGGCTGAGAAGGAGGACACATAAGGCTGAGCTGCGTGCTGTTGATGCCCCATGCTGCTACAACCCATAGTATCAAAACCACTTTATGGGCCAGATCCAGCCCGTGGCCATGGGTTGCCGACCCCTACAGTAAAGGATGAAATCTGTTATATCAAAAATCTTAAAACATCGGGTGACTAGAAAAAAACGATTCAGTTAACTATCTACAGAGAATTCTTCCTGTTTAAAATACAAAGCATGTGGCTAAACTTACCTTTTTCTTCTGTCCATTATGTTTAAGGCTTTATGCAGCTAACAGACCACATTTCTGTTTAACGACTATGAAAAACAATTTGTGCAACTGTAACTGAATTCTACATGTTCATCCAAATACAGCTTGAGAAAAATCACAAGAAAAAGAATACATTATCTAGTAAATAAGAAATGTGTGATTAACCGCTTTCTAACACATTAAAATTGGAAAAATGAAGCGTCTTAAAAATATATTTTAAGTCATAATTACTTGAATAAATGTGCAAAGTTACAAAGTATACTCCTGATTAGTAAAGAAGTGCTAAATTATGCCAGTTATTAAAAATCAACCTACCTTTCTATTATAAAGCAAGTCAAAATGTAAATGATTAAAATTGATTATTTAAAGGAAGGTTTCCTGCTTGCTGATGTAAATTATGATTAAAATTGATGATTTAAATGAATTCGTCTTGTAAAATAAGTTTTGTGATTTTAAGTGTGCATCTTTTTTTTAAACACCCAAACAACCTACAATTTAAAGTTTGGGGGTTTTTTCTGTCCCGCTGGAAGTTATTTTTTGGTTGGGGGGGGGGGGGGGGAGGAGAATGATTATTCTCTCACAGGGTTCAAATTAATTATGTTAAAACAAAGTACGTTAAACAGAATAGAAAAAAATCATTTCCTAATTAACCAGCTTCCTTAATGCTGTGATGTCATAACAATAGAAGTTCTCTAACTACTAAAGGAATCTTGTGAGGTAGACAAGATCTGAATTCTAATGTTAAAAGAAAATGAGAAAACATGAAAAAAATTCCCAAACCATTATACCTTGTAAAACATGAAAAATGTGTACAAACATGATTTTTCTCTCTGTGCATCACATTTAGTATAGCATTGACCAATCTTTGTAAACAGCACTAATGGTTTTAAAGAAAAAAAGGAGAGAGAACAAAAATATCTATGAAGAAATTAACACAACTCTATGATAGCTTTCAAGTTTTCACACTTAACAGAAATCAAATGAAGAGGTATGGATTCATACCTTTTACAGTTGCTACTCTTGACTGGAAAACGTTTTCTGCACAGCTGGATTAAGAGGGCAGTGGCACATCTGTTGATATCAAAATCCCTGTATTTTCACAGCTGAAAAAGAAACAATTTGTTTAAAAATCAATGTTTACAATTTATAGAACGCAACAAATGAGGAAAAACTTGTAGGAAAGAATGGAAGATTAAACTTTAAATGGAATATATGCTAACACTGGCAAGTGCCCATTTACCTTTTACAGTTTCCAAGAATATAAGTATCTCTTTGGCTAATACAGCTGGCATCCTCTGAATATGAAGGGGGTGGCTGACGGAGGTGTCTTTATCCCAATACCATGTTGCCATTATTTACTATATATTACTGATATTGGAGGTTCAGCTTTCTCCCACGTTTGCATTTCTCCTCTATAAAAGATAACACCAATTCTGAAATATGTAGGTTGTGGGGAGAGACCAGAAGGAGTTGGCTGATGGTTGATGCAGTTCATGGCTTTCTGCTGGCACTGCACTTGGCTCCCAAAACAAAACCTCCCTATTAAAAGTTAGGATAGCTGGGGTGCAGGAGGTCCTATCATACTATATCTGAGTTACCAGGGCAGTTTCTCCAAGATGTAATATCTCCATGCTTGAAATATGCTCCACAAGATGCATATGAGGTGCAGCTCCTTATTGTGGATACCAACCAAACAAGATACAGGCACTACATAGGCATAGTAAGTTTTATTAGAAAACACATTGATCTGCAGCAGTGACTGAAGAGGAAGGCCAGGCTTCTTATTGCCATACTTGGCCTGGGACTCATGAGTTCATGGGTTCTACTCATTCTGCCACAAACTGAATAGGTGACCTGAAGCAGGTTGCCAAATATCTCTGGGTATCATTTCTGTGCCTGGAAAATAGTTCTTCTCTTTGTCTGCCTTGTCTGCTTGCACTGTAAGCTCTTTGGTGCAAGAACTCTCTCAAGTGGCTTATCTTCACTGCAAAGTCACTGTGCATTTTGGTGCATGACATGGTTTTTCCTCCCAAGAAGGAACTCTTATAGTATAATAAGATTTGTACACCAAAGCTGCAAAAGGAAAAATACCAGGTAATTGAAATTAGGTACTGATGACTTGAAGGGAAGCCCTGAGATGCCAGTGAGAGCTTGCAAATCTAGATAGGGAAAAAAGAAGGACAAGCATGCATGGTAGTACATGCCTGAACATACCAAATTGTCTTAGGATATGCTAGGGCTTGAGGTCCACCACATCACCACAGCATAGAGCAGATGGGGAGGAGAGAAAAGCTGTAGCAGTCCATGGCCACACTTCCCTGTGCATGCCCCAACCCAGCTTTTGAAGGGTTGTCTTCTAGGGGACAGTGATACTTAATAAGGGTTCCACATCACGCTGGGATCCCGCAAGATCCTTTTAAGGGTGCTGTGGGGTGACATGCAATATTGGCACTGTGAAGTGTGCAAGCACCTATATGATTCAGAAGATAAACCCAGAGACTTCAAATTGAAATCTACATTTTCAGAACCATTCTGACCTGTTGTGGTCTGAGTTCTTTCCAGCAGAAGAACTGCTCTGTTATTTTTCCATAGACAAAAAAGGAATGAAAATTAAGTGGTGGCATTTTCTGAGGGGTGCACAACTCTAACAAGGGGTGACTTCACACTATAAAGGTTAAGAACAACTACTCTAGGAGTTGCCAAAAGAGTGGAAGGGCAGGCGAGTGTGGGGGAAGGGATGTAGCAGCCCACCTCTACCTTTCCTGTGCATACCTCAAACCAACCCTCAGCAGATCACCATCTCCATCAGTCCCTCTCGCTGGACTGAAGCCCCAGTTCCTCTGTCCCATGTGTCCCAGGGTAAGCTACCTCTGTGGGAGCAGGCTTCTCATACAAACCCCATACTCATTCCCTTCACCCCCTGCCTCATCCTTATGAGCAGCTGCAATATGGAATTTTCCCAAACATACCACTTTTGCTGGGTGCATATGCAGGAAAATATGGTGACTTGGGCTTCTATTGAGGTGTTGTCCCTAACCCAGCTCTCAGCATGCAACACATAAAAATGTCTCTTAGTTTAGTGGTGTTTTACATCTGGGCCAGCAGGTCTATCCTGGGTGTAAAGTTAAAACTAAGTGCTAGCTACATTCAGGCTGGCAACCCACCCACTTTGCAGTTAGAATGAAAGCTAAACCACTCCAGTGCTGACTGCCCTCCAGTGCCTTCACAGGATTTCTGCTCCTCTCCAACTATGCACCCCAAAGAACCATTCTCCCACAATTCACCAGAATGGCTCAGATTCCTGTGGCCCAAAGAACCATGGGTTGTGCATCCAGAAGTCCCAAGGTCACTCATGGGTAAGTGTGGCACTAGTGTGGATGCTGCTGCATGAAAACACCTGGGTACAGCTATGCCTTGCAGCTATCACTCCCATGCTAATCACCCTTGCTATGCGTATGCATGGTAACTGGCACTACTGGCGACTGATCTCCAGCAGTGCTGCTATACTCTAAATAATAATGTTTTCTTCCCCAACAAAGAAAATCTTGAGGCTGAGCATAACTAACTCTAGCAGATTTTGCTGCCTGTTATTTCAGGCTGGGTAGCTATTCATGATCTTAGATTGCCAGACACTAACAGGTAATAGTGAAGAATTTAACCAATCAATATTCCTTTTGGTTGCTTCATCACGTAGGTATACTTAATTAAAAGTACGCAAAAACAATACAATTGCTACTGACAGCCACTCCCAGTTCCTCTGTTGTGATCTATCACTTGACAGCATCTCATCTTCTTATGCAGTTCTTTCTTCTTAAAAAAAAGTGCATAGATGTTTCCTGAACAAAAGACCTAACTAATATTCCTTCATTCATTTTATTAAATGGTGCTGCAGAGTCAGCACCCTATAATCATTTTAATGTATGGACATGGCAGTTCAAAATAAAAGTCTTACATTTATTCTGTGTTATGGCACCTTCAGCATAAATCACACACTGCTGGATATTCTGCATGTTAATGTGACTCACAAAACTATCCAGTCTTGAACCAAGCTTGTATTACAGACTAACAGGCTGATGATTTATTTAGTACATTTATAATGACTCTATTGGTTGGCATTGTGAGATTAAAATCAATATAAAACATCACAATAAAATATAAGATCTGGTTGGCCCCAAACAGACCACCAACCAGCTACTGCTGCCCGCTCTCAGGATTTTATCCCAGGGCTTGCAATATCTGTCTTATCTTAAAGCCCCAGCTCCTGGGACCACACGATTAAAGCAGACCCAACTTTGATTTAAAAATAAAAGACTAAATCCTATGTCCCCTTCACGAACCAAAGTGGAACTTACAGAAACTGCAATTTGTGGCATTTGCACATGTTTTGGATTCTATGTAGCTACACTTACTCTGCACAACCTTTCTTGGTACTGTACTGCCCAGAGGGCTCCACTCTGGCCACTTAGGATCCCAGGCAGAATAGAATCATCTGGGCAAGCATGTGTGGTCAAACAAGACCTGAAACTTTAGCCAGAAAAAAACCGTCCTTAGCAGGTGACTGATGCCAAAGGAGGAAGGTCCTTAAACCTTTCAGCCCAATAGCCTAGTGGCAACTTGCCCAGAGAGCAGGAGACCCAGGCTCTACAGCCCCTTCACCCAGAGAAAATTTGAATCAGCATCTCCTGCTTATCATCCCATGCTCTAACAACCGGGCCATGGGCTGGGTGTTGCCCAAAACACCTTCTAGCCCTCCTCTTGGAGATGGCACACTGAACAGCCAAAAGGGAAAGATAAAGTGAGGCCAGAAGGAGGAGAAGTGAAGCCAGAAGGAGGAGGAGAGCAAGCCAGAGGGAGGGTGGCTCAGTGGCATGAATGCTGCCCTGGAAGAAAGGTAGGAGACCAATATCCCACTCCTGTTTATCCATTTTATCCTATGAATATTAAATACATGGTATAGAAAAGTCATTAGGGACCAGGGTGATTGTGACTTAATAAATGGACCATGAGTTTACAGAAAAGGATTTCTTGCTTTCTAAAGGTCTAGGCAACACATAGCTTTATTTATTAGTGGAACTGAGTCAAAACCACACACACAGCAATTAAAAGATGAAGTATCATGCTCAGACCTAAGAGTCATGTAACTTGGTAATTCAATCACATTGTTAGGTGCTGTCTAGTTTCTAGCATCTGATAGTAATTTTTAATAGTCAAGCAATTCAAGACATAACTAGCAAGTATTTTGTCTTTCAGGAACCAACAGTGACCACTGTGCTACAGAAGGTGTTGCCTGGAGGAGTTTTGTGTCTAAAGTAACAGACAACACAGTGTAAACCAGGAGTCTAAGAGGACACTGCTAGCTTAGAGTTTAAGAATGAAATCCTGGTCCCCTTGATTTCAGAGGGCCAGAATTTCATTCCATGCTTTGCTGACCGAGGCTGGCATTTGCTGATCTTGTGGTAGCAGAGACACTTTAGAGCAAGGGTAGACAAAATACAGCCTATGGGCTGGATCCGGCCTGCCAGGCAATTTCATACAGCCCACGGGCACCCACCAATGAATTGCACCCCACCCAGCCCACACACCTTGCTCCCACCCTCGTGTGCAGAAGGGCCCAGTTCAGCCAACACAAAGCTTCCAGGAGGGGCTGCTGCTGCCATTGCTGCAGTTGCTGGGGGACCTTCTCGCCTTCCCTGGTCTCCACCAGCTCCTATTCCTGTCCCTGCTGCAGCACATCCGATGAGGACAGAGTCCCAGGGACTGTTCATGGCAGCAGGGACCGGGGAAGGCAGCCGGCTCCATCACGCAGGGCTTCCCCAGTGGCGTGAGAGTGCCAGGAGTTCCCTGAAGCCCCTTGTGATAGAGGCAGACCAGCCTGGCTCCGGTCCTTGATGCCATGTGCAGTTCCTGGAACTGGCTGGAGCCACGCATCACCGGGCAGCAGCACCTGTGCAGGTCACGAGCACCCCGAGGGTCCCCGCCTGCTGCTGCTGCTGGTGGCAGGGGTCTCCATACCCCCCCCACCCTCCCTCATACCTCACAAACTCCCCACACCCACACCCTGCCCCCACAACCCCTCCATACAGACACACACCCCACAACATACCCTACACCCCCTGACACACACAGCCACACCCCCTGACAAATCTCCCACACACCCCACTACACACACACACCCTCTCCCACACACAATATACAAGAGTAAGACTTTATTTTTGAGCTATTATGCAATCATCTCTATCTATAGTATGCAAACACAAATCATGACCAAAAATAATGTTTGAAATAAAATTAAAATATGTTATAGCAGATGTTTGACTTTTAATATACAATTTGTTTTTTTTCTGGTTCCAAGATGGCAACCCCTCCCTCCCAAAAGAAGTACTACTGGGGACAAGGGAAGGGACTTCCAGTGGCAAAGGTCAGGGGATAGGGGTGGGACTCTGGTCCCAAGATGGGGACCAGAGGGCAGGGCACCTGGCAAGGGACAGGGCTACCCATGCAGCCCTTGACAGCTCACCGAAACACACTAAGTGGCCCTCCAACTGAAATAATTGCCCACCCCTGCTTTAGAGGAATGGTAATGGTTACCAGACTTGGGGGAGGGAAAGACACTTCCCACAAGTCAGGGACTACTGGTGGAAGGGAAGGAGGGGTTTGCCCTCTGATACAGTATGGTCCACTTTCTAGGTAAAATATGCCATGATGGTCCTAATAAATTTCCTGCCATTGCCAGGGCCAAAGGCATTGGTGGTGCTCCTTTCCTCTTCCTAAGGCATATGGTAGTTTTTGAGACCTTTGGTTTTGTGTGCTAGCCATGCTAGCTTCTCATGGCATATTAAAAAGTCATTTGTGATCATGGCACATAGGAAGGACCAGAGGGGATGTTTCTATGGACCCATTTGGATTTAACATCTGCTACATAGTTGCCTGCAATTACCAGGACAAGAGTCATTAGCCCAGATGATCCCTTCTAGTCCTACTGTCCTATGTCCGGTGAAGACACAATAGACAATCATCACCTGAGGGAAGGGAGAAGAATCCCAAAAGCATTTTTGATTGTACGGGGGTCTCATGATTTATATACATGTGAAGGACCTGGTTTGAAGTAGGGTACATGTTTAACTTGGCAAAATACTTTCAGAGCTTGGCCCAAAGAATCAAAACTCTTTAAAGTATGGAGCTCATGGGTACAAGCTGATTTTACTCTTCAAGATCTACCAAGATAATTTATTTCTTTGCAATTATAGTTGCCTGATTTTAGAAAATTAAACAGTGAGACATAAAATGGTAAGTACGTAGTAGCTACATTTACTTGCAGAAATTATCTATGTTTCACCTTTTAAAAAGTGACAAAAATAAAATCGTCTAATGAAGAAAATTATGAAGGTCAGAATTTGTTTTATTGGCAAAATTATGGGTAAGGCGAACATTTTCAAACTTGTTTGATTAAAGCTAGGCACTACAGCACATGTTTAAGTTCAGTTTCTAAAAGAGCCACTCATCTACAACTCTCATTGAAATAAACTCTAAAGCAGTGGTTCTGAACCGTTTTCAGTCGACGTACCCCTTGGTCTCAGAGTGAGACTTCATGTACCCCCTTTCAATGGGAAATTAAATTTTTAGGCCCTTCGACCTGTGTTAGACAACGTATGAAATATATCTCATGGACCTCCTGATGAAGCTTCACGTACCCCCTGGGAGTACGTGTACCCCTGGTTCAGAACCGCTGCTGTAAAGGATGAATTATACAGCCAGCTGTCTACCGTTAAGCACTAAAGTTTGAAACTTTGGGCTTGAGATAAGCTAATTGATAAAGCCCCATATTCCAGACAATTTGAACCAGAAAGAAACTGTATGGAGTAAGTTTGAAAATATGGACTTTATCAGAGAAGACTAAGGAGGAAAAATCTAATTAAATTTAATCTTATGATCACACCATTAACTTAGATATTTTCTAATAGTACTGACCATATTTCATGTTTAGATTCAACTGGACAATTCTTTTTAGACAAAAGAAGAGAGATTTAGCACTGTAAAAATGAAGTGATATCCTGGGGTAGGTACAGTCACTCATCCTGGCGAGCTTCATCACTCTTTCCTGCCCAAGTGCAGGGGACACAGACCTGATGCTCTGTAAGGTCCCTTCCAGCACATAGCATCTATGAAACTATGAATCCAATTAAAAACAATGGCATTTTTGCTACAGACTTAAATGGATGTAGATTTGAACCCAAAAAGCAAACACTAGAGGTTTCAAAGTGCACTATGTGCTTTAAGCTATTCTAATGAAACAAAACCACTAAGCACTCAAAACATTAAACCAAAGGCAGTGTTCCACTGATCAGATTTTATTTTAAAAATTTTAAAGATTAGAAATAAAATGATGATCTCCGCTGACACTAGCTGTGATAAAACAATAAGGCTTGGCTTTAAAAGCGACCGTGGAGAAAAGCACATTTAACACATACTCTTCGACCCAAATGAGACAAATCCATCATCACGCTATACATGGTTGGTTGTTCCTAGAAGTCTACCAACAGTGAAAATAAAGGGGGTCACTAATGTTTGTGAGAGTGACAGGAAACCTAGCAGAGGATGAAATGTTATACAGAGATATTTACAGATATTTTCCTGTGAGAAAAGAATGGTAGGAATGTAGCTTGCCTGTTACCAAATCCTCTAGAATACTGGGCTACTTATTACAGCCAGTAGGTTTGGAAAGGGAGGGGCAGCGAGGGTAGAAACCCAAACTTTAGCTTGAAATTAGAAAAGGCTTGCCTTAGAAATTTGAACCAGCAGTTAGAAATATGTAACATAATATAGAACCCTCCTAAAAAAGATACTCAACTTGCACAGACACTGAAAACAAGAGAGACCTTATACTGTGTATGTGAGGTCTACAGTTGCAGCCAACACAGGGTTTAAAATTTAGCTGAAATAAAGCCAAAATACTAAAGCCTTTTATTATCCTGCAGGGACCTATTCATAAGGAAATGACATGGACAAAAATCTGTATTTCCTTCGCTGTCTTTTTTTGTGAACAGTGCTGCAGATTGTAGGTGTAATTCATCAATAAAAATGTGGACAGAGCAGAAGATAAATATATGCACAGAGAAAATTAAACAGGAACAATTAAGTGTCAAAAGAAGATTAAACAAAAAAGGGTCTAGGTGACATTTTGGATGAATTCTCTCGAGATGCACGGACATAGCACAATATAGCTCAACTTTTCTTTGGCTTACAACAGAGTTCTGCGGAGCATTCTCATCAGGTAGCTAGAGAAGTGTGGAGTAAGCAGAAGTACTAAAACATGAATAACAGTTCGAAAGAAGTAGCTATTAATGGTTCAGTGTCAAGTAAGAAGAGTATCTACAGTGGTCCCACAGGGGAGTCATTTCAGGTCTAGTGAACAGGCAATGATTTACTTAACTGTCAGCTGGGAGCAGAGAGTGGGGAGAACTAGTAAAATCTGGGGTTTACACAAAAAACTGGGAGGGACTACTGCCAAGGGAGGATAGGATTAACCATTACCCTGCTGCTATCATGCCAAGGATTTGCAAGCACGTACTCTAAGAGCACCACTATGGAGCGTGGATGGTGCCGCGCTATGTCAGTGCTTCAAAAAATGCTGCCACAAACAGCTCGCTACACAGAGGTAATGGCAGAGATCAGCCAAAGAGCAGTCTAAATATAGAGCAAACTTCGACAAACTGAAGAAAAATGTGATTGCACTAAAAAAAAAAAAAAAAAGACAAAAAATCCTAAACGAAGAAGACTGGAGATTTGTAGTTAATGAAGTTAGTAGTCACTTGGCAGAAGAAAGAGTCAGTAGGCAGGAGCGACTTAGACTTGCAAAAGACGGCACATACGTTACTGAACTGTGGTAATAGGATTATCAGCACAAAAAAGCAAAACCAGGTAATTATTCCTCTTCAGCCAGCAGAGGCTAGATCCCAGTTGTAGTGAAGAATTCAGATTAGGGAGCCCTTGCTTGGATGTCTTGATTAAAGACCATCCTCACCCAGGCTCCAACTCCACAGCACAAAGTATGAGCAGTCTTCAGCTTCCTTTGTGAAATAGATCAAATATATTCTTCTATGTGCCTTCAGGCCTGCAGAATCTAACACTAAGCAAAGAGAGGAACAACCAGTGCCTCGTTCCTGAACATGACCTAATCCCACAGCCAGCAATTCATGAAACACTGAAGGGAATATATTCTGCTAGTAGCGTAATTGAAGAGGGGGGCAACCAGAGCACCAGCCCCAGGCACTGAGTGGAGGGGGACACAAAAACAGCAGCCAGCCCAGCTGCCACCACTGGCAGCCCACCCATTAACAAAGCCCCATGCTGCACTGCTCCCCAGATACACCTCTGCGTGCCACCCCATGCAAGTCGCTTTTAGCGAAAGCCAAGAAACAGAACTGAGTCAGTTACAGACTGCAATCAACCTGCGTCCCTTCACACTGCTCCCACTCACCCTAAAACTTTCCACAGGGCCGTCCAGTGGGAGACAAACACTTTAGGATGCTAGAATAAAGGGGTCCGCTTAGGTCTTAGAGTGGAGGATATCATTTAAAGATACCTTACAGCACAAGGATCACCCGAGGCTATATTTGGACACCCTCCCAGGGTTCCAAAAGGGATAGCTACCATAATTGGCAGCCATCTAAGCTCCTAGAATTAAGGATCCCCTCCACAGATTTTACCATGGGGCTACAAACTAAAGCCATATAATAGAAAGCGTCCTTCTTAGGGTATTATAATTTTAGGAAGACAACATACAGGCCATATAATGCAGGAATGGCCAGGGCCTATGGTGGAGGAAACCTCTCCTGAGACCTTACCATGGAAGCTAAGTGGCATTCAGGAAACACTCTGCAGCATAAGTGATTTAACAGTCACAGCTGTCTCTCTGTAACCCAGTGGTTCTCAAACTTTTTTGAGTCAAGGCATCCCTCAATAGACTCAAGGAGCCCCACAGAAAATGCTAGCTCTCCGTTTTCACTCATTTTTTGTCTAGAGAAAAATAAAAGCAATTCTTCTGTTGCAAAGAATTCAGGAAGACTGCAAGAGGGCAGAATGTTTTTAGCATTATGGATTCCTCTTTGAAATCTCCAAGTTTATCTTGTGAACCATATTTTCATACCTAACACCACTAACTTTGCATGGCAACTCACAGCACCCTTGAAAAGATTTCAAGACACACCTGGGTGCCACCACAACCTGGTTAAGAATCACTGCTCTAAACCTACTTTCTCAGACAAGGTGACAGAGAATGTAGTGATGAATTATCTTCAATAGTACCTAACCTCCTTAGGTATCCCAGGCTCCTTCTAGTTGGGCATCAGTCCAGGATATAGCTCATGCTGATGGATAAATTTCCTTTAGGAAGAGGCAAGTATCATTACGTCCGCGCTGTTAGATCTGTCCAGAGATTCTGCCACCCTCAGTGTTTAGGTAACAATGACTCTCCACAAACTGGCCTTGTGGGAAGTGGAAACCACTGAGTTGGCTTCTCTCCCACCTCTCAACAAAAAAAAGTCTCAAACAGTTAAAAGCATGGCAGGTGCTCTTCCCCTCTGAAGGCTCTCTTCTGTGGAGTCCCACAAGGCTCAATTCTGCATCAGTCTCAACTTTTATTTTAAAACCCTTTCAGAAACTATGAAATGTTCTAGATCTGGATATCAGCAATACAGATAGCCCTTAGCTCTGCTGCATCTTCAGATCAAAAGCATGTTAAGTGTCTGCCTGTTCAAGTGTCCAGGAAAAGTTAGCACCTAGATGTGGAACAGCTGGTTAAACACCAATGTGAGCAAGACAAAGTATGCTAATTTGAAGAAGAAAGCTTTTGATCATCTATCCCAAGTAATGGTTTTGCCCTGCTCAGCAAGAGCCAGTTCTTCAGTCACTTTAGGAAGGTGACATCTCAAGGTCTTTTTGGACTTGCTGGCACTTTTGAACACTCAGACATTTTCTTTACTGTCAAGGAAAATTTCTTCCTCCATCTCTAGCCAACACTGTCTAATACATCTTCCCAAGCACTCATCACCTCCAGATTCAGCTACTGAGATCCGCTACGCCTGGGCCCTGGGGACCTTCTATCTAGCTCACCATGCAATGTCTCAGCTAATAAATAACACAAGCTTAGCGGAATGCATTACATCAGTGTTCTGTTGGCTGTATCGCCTTCCACTCACTTCAAGATCCTGGTCTTTATTAACAGCTTATGTTTTGCAGACAAACAAATGGACCAAACAGTGGCTTCTTAGGAGGCACTTTCTTCATGATTCATGACAAGAACCCTGAAGTTGGCCAATACCAATGCTTTATCTGGTTACAAGGAAAGAGATTTCCTCTAGCACTTTTGCAGTTCCAGCTCACCAGACAGTGAGTGCATTAAGCCCAGACATTACCCATCTTCAGAGAAAAATATAAGATACACTTTGATCTCCTCACAAAGAGATAAAAGAGACTTACTGCAATAAAGGGCTCCACAAAACAAAACAAAACAAAAAAAAAATCAACACCCAGACAGAAATTTCATGTGTGCTCTAGCAACATTTAACACCGAGAGGTGAAAAAGATGACAGTATTGCAGACTGAGTTTTGATTTAAATTGTGTTAGCTTACCCATACCATAGCAGTCCATGCCTCTATTATCTGTGCCTACATATTATAAAACAGGGGTGTGAAACTAATTTGCCCTTTTGAGCCAAATCTGAAAATTCAGCAGTAAGGCAAGTGATGGTGGCATAAACCCCCACAGCTGCCAGCAGCAGGGGATACGTGCCACCGCTACTTGCTCCACTGCTACAGAACTGCATCCCTAAGAGGGATCTTATACCAGGAATTCAGCAACATTAACCCTCTGGATGCTGGGACTGCTAACACAGCAATGGGCAGCCACAGGGGTTAACACCATCACTACTTGCCCCAGCACTGAATTTCTGCACTGAGGTGGGTCTTCTCAACCACAAAAAGCCTTACAGGCTCAATGACCTTCCTCCATGGGCTGTATCTGGCCCCTGGGCTTTATGTTTGTCACCCCGGTTATAAAGGATGACGAAAGAATCATACTAGACAAATGGTTGGTAAAGTAAGGCCTTGGATCGTAAGAAAAGCTGAAGTGAATTGGTAGTTTTAGGTGCAGATGACAAACTAAAGAAAGAATAGTGATAACAGTTATGCATCAGGCAAGGGGACATTCTAATTTACATTTATTTGTAGGCAATTTTATCCGGCACATCCTTGCAGTACCAAAAAGACACTCAAATAGAAGAGGAATGATTTTACAGACAGTTTAATTTAGTTCCTGAGCTAACAAATGCAGGGAAAATGCAGGATCCTTTTCAAAGTAAACAGTATATGTCAAAAGGATACATCTGCCAAGAGACTATGGAATACCCTTGCTGAAAACAGTCAAGTCAGGAAACTCGTCTCAGGGATGGTTTATAGATAACTGGGTCCTGTTGGACAAATTAATGGTTCTCCAGGTGTGGACAGGCAAAACAATAATGCGCACTGAAAAAGGAGGGAGATTACAATACATTAAGCTGAATCTGCTGTAACTGTTTCCTATGTCTTCCTGTTTCACCATAATTAGAAGCTAAACCTCAATGTTTTACCACCTACTTCATTTAGAAGTAAATCACTGTGGTTTAGCTTCACTTACTGTGAGACAGGAGTGGATCAGCTGATGCACACTTAGGGCACGTCCACACATGCAAGCATGTGGACTTGCAGCAGCTCAAATAGGAGCAGGAAAATTTGAGCCGGGGATTTTTGCACTTTGTTATGGGGCAGGTTGTGCCACTTGGGGCACAATAACCCTGCCCAGCTCCTCCTGGATCTGAGCCAGGAGGATTTTGAGCCTGAGGCCAGCACCTGTGCTGGCCCCAGCAGTATAAAAACCTGTGTTGGCCCTAGCAATATAAAAACCTGCCCTGGCAAGCAGCTGAGTGCTACTTACTCTCAAGAGCTTCTGGGGTCACAGACACTCTGGTCTCCTGCCCCTTCTGCAGGCAGAAGGAGACCCTGGCGCACACAACCCTCGAGTGTGCCAGGCTGCAGCCCTTCCACCTCCACCTCCAGAACCTCCTCCTGAGGTTCTGGTTGAATTTCACCCCCCACCTTTTTGTTTTTGGTCATCCCATCTGCAGCCCCACCAAGTCCCAGGACCTCCTGGTCAACCTCCTCCTGGCCCTGACCAAGTGGGCCCTGTACTTGACCAGGAAGGAGGTTCTGGCTGGGAAGGTGCCTGGAGACTGCGAGGCCACTTTCCTCTCACTTGTCCATGCACGTTTCTGGGCAGAGCATCAGTGGATGGTGTCCACAGGCTTCTTGGATGCCTTTGAGGACTGGTGGATATGGCCCAGGGCGCTCTGCTTGGTGTCCCCCTCCAGGGCACTTACTTTCACTTTTGGCCCCTTGACCTCCACGTCATTCCTATCCTGTTTTTTTCCCTTAGTTGTCCCACAAAATCAGTTGTTCCATTCATCCATTAGCTCCCATATAGTGGGGATACTAGTTTACCGGGTGGGCCTTAGAGTCCACGGCAATTTTGAGTGGACAAATAGACAGGGGCTTTTGGGGCCTGGCCAATTGGTATCTGTGGACACTACCCCTTGTGCCAGCTGGACTGCTGAAGCAGCCCGGTTCCCGCCCCCTTCTCCCCACTGCTGCGGCTTGGCAGTTGGTGTTGCGGTCTGGCTATGACCTGCTGCCACCTGCGACAGCATGTGGCTCCAAGGCTGCAGGCCTGCCAGACCTGGATGGGGACCTTCAGGGCCATAGCAGAGGCATCTGCACCTCTGGGACAGCTGCCAGGAGGCTGTGGCTGCACAGCTGGCCTTTATATGGCACTACTGCCATGTGTGCCGCTGCCCTGCCATCTGGGCAGCTATCGTCTGGAAGATGTTCTCAGTGTAATGGCCTGCTTTGAACTGTCCCAAGTGGCCAGGAGGTCAGCCACCTCCAGCTAGGTCCCAGGTGCCATCCCTGAGCAGGCTCCTCTGCCTGGGTCCTGCCACTTGTCTCACTAGCAGAAATTCTGGTGTTCCCTATTTAAAAACTGCAAAAACTCTGATAAAAAAATCCCAAATTCACTCTTTAAAATACCCCAAAATCCATGTTCTTCCACAATTAAAGAGAGAGAGAGAGAGGAGCAGTTGGGCAATGTTTTATTAATGTATTTACAATGTTAAAGCAATCTGGAAGCCTACCAGTGTCTCTATCATCATAGTAAAATAAATTCTAAATATCTAGATGTTTTGATGTTTGCTTTTCTTACCATAGAACAATTAGAGCTCCCCCTGACCCCTTCACTAACAAGCATGATTCATCCTATCTAGCAGCTGGGCACAATGGATGCATGCTGGGGGGATTTGGAGTTTGCAGGACTGAGGTGGGAATGGGGTGTGGGGGGATGCAGGTGGGTGTGTGGGTGGGTTTGGAGGGATGTGGGGAGGCATGGGGTAGATAGGTATGGGAGAACTGTGTGGGGGGGACTGGTCAGGAGGGGTGCCCCCCACACAACATGGACTGCCCCACCCTGCAGGGCCCTAACTCCCCCCTCCCCCCTGCAGGGCCACAGCCCCCACCCCACAGGGCCCACATGCCCCTGCACAGCCCACAGCTCACCAGTAGCAGCAGCAGCCATCGGGGCACTCGGGGCCTCCTGGCACAGCCCCCCTGTGCAGCGCAGGGCAGCGTGGCTCAGCCCTGGCTGCCTGGCACTTGGCACTGCGTGTGCTGCATCGTGCAGGCCCAGCCCTGCCCACCTCAGCATGACGCCATGCGCCTTCAGGCAGCTCTGGGCCACTTGGTCTGTCACCCGGGGCTCAGCCCCACTCACAGGGACCGCCTGTCATGCTGGGCTGGGTCCTGCCTCCAGATATTGGCCCCCCCCCCCCCGTGCAATGGGCCCATGCACACAGGAACGAGCAACCGCTGCCCACTTACCTAGAACAGAGCCCAGGTACAGGTTGCTGCAGCCTGCATTGCTTTTTGCCTGCACAAGCAGACAGCATGCTGCAGTGTCAGGGCAAGGAGCAGGGATAGAGATGCTCGGGCCAGCTACCAAAGCATCTCTTCGGAGGACCCGAGATTCTGGTTGCCTCAGGGCATGGTCCTGCCCCGCTTTTTTTACAGGGTTTTTGTTTTTTTTGATACTTGGATGTCCAGGTATCAAATTTTAAGCCCGTGATGCAAACATGCAGCACAGGGAATGCTTTTTTGTTTCCTGCATGCCTCTTACTGAGTCTCAAACTACTTTGAGATGTGGCAAGAGGCACATGTGGGATCGTCTGGACACACCCTTAAGGGGCAGGCAAATCCTACCCTCACACGTTTTTACAGGGTTATAATTGTCCTTCTATCCATGTTCTCTCCCCAACCCCCAAATGATTCTGTCTGAATTGAATGCATTCAAGTGCCACGTTGGTGCACAGGGTGCTACAACCGGTGCGCTTTGCTCAGAATTGACTGTGCTAAGAACAGTTGTGTAACAGCCCCAGGCTAGAAAAGCAGGAGGACCTGCAGGTCTGAAGTAAGAAGCACTGGCAGAGCTGCACAGGGAGCCCAGGACTGCAATAGCAGGGGGCTGCCGGGCATGACTGAGGGGCACTGCCAGACCTGTGTTAGAAGTCCAAACAAGTATAGGAGAGGGTGCTTTAAAGCGGGACTGAAACAGGTGGGTCAAGGAAGCCTGCACAAAGCCAGACTTTTAAATGTCTTGCACAGACAAAAATCATTTTTTAAACTATATAAATTAAAGATGAAAACCGTTAAAATAGACAGTGGCATCTTATTTGCAAACATTTTTAGGATCAGGCTCCTAAAGTCTGACACAACTGTGACAGTCGATGAGTGACATGATACTAAAACTGCCAGAAGAAATAAATATGCTGACATCCAGTGTTAAATCAGATACTGATAAGGCCAGCTATAGTGCAGTGGCATTTGAAGAGCAGAGCTTAGGACAATAAAAACTTAACTGCTTGCTGCCAGCAAGTCTGCAGAGCTCACCATTCACATTTCTGGGTCTTGCATGCGTGTCATACCAAGGAATCCTGCCTTCTGGCATTCAGAGGTATAAACACCTCAATTGCTGGAGGTCACCTAGCAATAATACATGCAAGACACACAAATGACATTCTCCTTGGAACAGCAGAGGCTCTGGCGCTAATGGGAAATGTGGTATTTGGAGTCAGTGATGAAAATGCAACAGCTGCAGCAGGAAAAAAAAAAAAGCAGGGGGAGGGAGGGGCAGGAAACAGGCTGGAGCCAGTTTAACAGCTGGACCAAAGCAACTCCAGAAGAGAGACATCTTTGGCAGTTCCCACACCTCTTCTCCCATTTATTTAAACTTAAACAGTTACAGTAAAAGAGTATAAATAAAACCACCTAGAGTTTTTCTCATCAACACTGACAACTCATTATCCATTAGATTATAAATCTTCCATTGAAACTTTTAAACATACTGGTGATGGGTGCTAGAGAAAGCGAACAGATAAACACAGCAAAGACCAATAATCACAGTAAATATCAATCAGTGTCAGTAATCACCGATATATGCTCCAAAGTTTTGTGGCTACTCAGTACTCAGTTTGAAGACAGACATTAATTCAGCAGCATTTAAAAGTCAAGTTAGCACCTCCTTATTCACTTACTTTTAGAACAGCAGCTCCCAACCTTCACTGGTCCATAGGCAACAAGACCAAGCAAGTAACGTACTATGGGGCAACATCATGCCTGTCCACCTCATTACCTTCTTAATTTCCTATAGCCATGAGCAGTGTTAGAGGGTCTCATGGGGAACCTATTGCCTTTAACTATGGGCTGGAGGCTACCATTTTAGATGATTAGGGGCCAAATCACATTTCCACCCACAAATTTCATATCTAATAGTAATACTGGGCTGGGACAAATATTTGAGTGGGACCAGGATCAGGTGAAGACAAATTTGGCATTGGCAACTCCTGCAATTTTTGTGCAAGTCTTGTGATAACAGGTATTTCTTAAATCACCAAATCCTTGAGTCATGTGAATATATTAGAAGCTTAGCTTTCATTTAAAAACAAACAGGCTAAGAACAGACAGTCAAAAAGCCCAAAGCTGAATTGATTCAATCTTCACAGGTTAGTCTAAGCTGAGTATATTGAACTGATAAGCAAGTGAACAGACATTCATTTTTTATTCCAAAAATGCAGACACATGCCTGCCCAGGCCAAAAATCGGGAAGCACTAGAGTAGGCTTGTCCAACATACGGCCCACGGGCCGCCATGCAGTCCACCAAGCCATTTTATCTGGCCCGAGGTGCCTGCTCCGTGCCCGGCGGCAGCAAGGCAGTGATGAGGCGAGGCGGGCACTGCTGGCCCGTGGGCCCCAGCTGGCAGCGAGGGGAGGGGAGCTGCTTACCCCCACGGGGCCGGGCTCATCAGTGATCTAGGTCCTGCTGCTGCTGCCCCGAGGGCTGTGTGGCGCGGGGCGCCCCCAGCCGCACCTGATTAGACGAGCTGGAGACAGGACGTACAGCTTCTTCTCTGGCTCCACCCCTTTCCCCCAGCATGTGGCCGGAGGAGCTGCAGCATGGCCCGCACCCTGCCCGCATGTGTGGTAGACGGAGGCACGAGGTAAGTTCCCGCACGGAGCTGGGGGCACCTCAGGACTGGGCTGGGGTGGACGGAGGCATGGGGTAAGTTCCTGCGTGGAGTTGGGGGCACCTCAGGGCCGGGCCGGGGCTGCAGGGCACGCAATTGCCAGAGCCGGGCTGGGTGGGAGGCAGGAGGAGCCCGGCCCAGAGGCTGCATTTGTCCCTCAGACCGGGACATCCAGGATGGAGAGATGCAAGGGAGGGCACACATGCACACACACATGCACATACACACATGCATGCATGCTGAAGTGTGTGGCAGTGAGCAGAGCGAGAACAGCTGTTAGGAGCACAGTGCCTTTCTCACCACAGCTAGGGCTGCAGACTGGGGCGCTGGCCAGACTGGGGGCTCTGCATGGAGCCGGCCAGCCCCAGCCTCACACTCCTCTCTCCGCTTAGGGCAGGATGTGGCCAGGCCAGACTGGGCTCTCTGCATGGGGCTGCAATGCAGCTGACTTTGACTTAGCCCAGCAGCACACGGCCAGGATGCAGCAGCAGGTGCCAGAATGGGGCCAGAGCCATGAGTCAGAGCAGGGCAGACAGAGCACATGCAGCATCCCCACCCTGGTCAGCACCCCAGCCCCCACCCCAGCCCACAGCCCTTGCTCCAGTGACAAAAGTACCATGCTTCCCAGCACATCCCAAAAGCTGCTTTGGCCCTGTCTGCTGCAACACACACGTGCTTGGAAGCACACACACATGCACATGCATACACGCACGCACACATACACACACACAGCCCCACCCCCCAGCTCCCAGATTCCCATCAATCTGGTACTTTTGCTTAAATTTTCTCCAGTGCCTGGGACACTGAGGCAGCCTCTAAAATCTGGGACTGTCTCAGCCAATCCAGGATATATGGTCACCCTACGTATAAATAGTCTAGATTATTCTAAAAAATGCCCATATTTTGTTGCTTTGATTAGTTTCCACTCTGGCTGATATCTTTCCCACATTTGATCTGTCGACTTGCATTATGCTTCTTTCGTTCATTGAGAAGTGAGTAGAAGCGAAAGTGTTTATTTCAGTCAAGTGTTTGGTATTATTTCATTCTTGCTTTTATATTGTTTTTATTTTGGATTTTAAACCACATTTCCAGACCCATTTCATTGTCACTTCCTGCAACTTCACTGGTGTCAAAGGTCACGTGACATCACTTCCGGATGTGATACCACTTCCTGTAAGGTCTTTGAATATGGCTTGCTGGCCCATTGGGTGATAAAAAGTTCATGATCCAGCCCCACATTCAAAAAGGTTGGACACCCCTGCACTAGAGCACGCCTCCCTACTCGTCTGGAGCAGACAGCTTGGGCCAAGGCTAGCTTGCCCATCCTGCAAGAGGGGTGATGGGACTTGTGGGAGGTGCAAAGCATCCTGGGATGCTGGGAGACTGTGACTTAACTTGAATTGGGAGGGGATCTGGGACAGAAGTTCAATAATCCAATTTAACCTAAATCAGTCAATTCTGATACTACATCCATTCAGGTTTATCTTAAACTGGTTTCAGCCATTTTGGTTTATGTAAAGTGAACTTCTATTATATTACAGATTTGAACTGGTTTCCAATCATTTATACTGGTTTATGTGCAATTTCTGTCCCTAGCCAAAAAGACAAAGTTTCTAGACCTCAAGGTTGTTAATAAAAAGCTCAGAAGCATAAACCTCAACCATCAAAAATCCAGGTGGCACATAAAAGAACAATGTCATGTCTTCTGATTTTGGATGCCTGAATGGTCGTAGGGTGACCAACTTTTCAAAATGAAAAAGGCAGGACACATGCCCGCTCCCACTTCTGCTCCTCCTCCCCCCACCCCACCTCTGCTGGTGGTACAGCTGGAGCAGAGCCGAGCAGAGCAGGAGCGGATGCGGGCTGCCTGGTGCGGGCTTGTGGCTCCCTACTCTGCTGCCTTTTCCCCAGGAGCCCTGCGCTAGCCATGTGCCCCCTGCCCACACAGGTGAGAGAAACCCAAGGGGAGCCCCGAGCAGGGTGGGAACCCCTGAGTCCACAGCAGGCAGGCAGCACCCCCAGCCCCATTCCCTCCCACACCATGGGGGCCTCAACCTGCCTCCCCTACTCCACCTAAGCTCCCTCCCTCCCATAGACTTACCTGCAGGGAGCTGCTCTCTATGCTGCCTGGCTGTTTTCTTGGCCATGTGCATGTATGCAGGCGCACACATGCATGTGGTGCAATCTGCATCTGGCTCACAGCAGCCCCTTGCTGGCTGGAATGCTGCCAGCCTGCAAAGGGAAACCCACCATTTTCTGTGGTTTTCCACAGTTAACAGAAAACCCAGATCCCTGTACAATACTGAGAATCTGGGACAAATGCTGTCCCAGAGTCATGCAGCCCGGGACTAGGACTTGATGTTCCCATTCTAGGACTGTCCCATGCAATTAGGGATGGGTAACCCTGGTTGTGGCTGACATTACCACACGGAGACTGCAGAACATGTATTTGAGCATCCTGTTGTGTTTCCGTGTTCTTTAAATCTATATGTACAACTGTAATTCCCCTCCCTTCCCCTCCTCCCCACCCAAACACAGATTGCAAGTGGTTAACTGTCGCCTTATGTCAGATTCATATTAGACTCTCCCTCCATTCTGAATAGTGAGGAAAAGAAGACTGCTACTAGATGTACAGAAGCACAAGGAGCTAGGACAAGACTACAAGGAAGTTCTGGGCCAGAGGACTATGAAATATTTGCACTACTAAAATTCCATGGGATAGCTGACACATCTCCAAGTAGTCTTTATGATTAATGAATGCACTTTGATGTAAAACACATGTCCCTCAGTAAATAAATCTTTTGAAGTTTAACCTACCATATCTTTAAATATAATCAATAGACAACATAGTTGTGCCTTTTATTTTCCTTCTTTTGGATTTTATAGAAGCTTCTGTCCCTCTACTCCCACCTCTTTGCACACACGCATTACAAATTTTGGCAATATCAAGCCTTTCTCTTCCATGGGTCTTTGCTAGAGATGTCCTTAGAAATGCATACAAGGTGCTTTTTCAGCCCTTAATTGAAGGGATAAATATGTTACATTTGTTCATACTGTGTTTCTTTCTGGAAGGTGTTCATTTAAAAAGATGTTAACACAGACAATTGTTTAAAGTTGGAGGGAGAAAAACCCTTCCATTCAAATAGCTTGTATTTTATTTCCTTGGTAGTCATGAGATTACACCTCGACTATTTTTCCACAATGATTTTGGGAACCCAGGAGTAGGAAGTACCTGAAACAAGAGTGTAAATGAATAAATAAATAAATAAACCACACAATAAAACAGTAAAAAAGAAGCCAAAGCTTTGAAGGCTTTCTTCATACATCATATAGAAACCAGACAAGACAGGTTCAATTGTTTTTCCCTGTCTTTGTAAGTCACCTTAATACATTGGCTTCTAAACTACTAACTGGATGGAATGAAGGAAAGTAGGTACTGTTCCCAAAGTCTCTGCATGGACCCCCGCCAATATCCATACACACATGTAAAATAAAACATCACTATTAAGTGGTTTTACATTTATTTACTAATCAAGTGTCTCTCTTTACACGTTTATAAAGTCAGGAAAGCATGACAGCTTCTTAACTAAGAGCATATATAAACCACTCCAGCGATACAGTTAGCTGCTTGTCTCTGAGACCATGGGATGACAGCAACATATGCATGATTTCCTCAAATGTTCTTTTTTTTTTTTTTTTAATTAGGTGTCCCGATTCTGCCCTCCTGCCATGAATATATTTTTATACCACTTGAACAGAGATGACATCTCTTTTGTCTGGCTTTCCATCTTGGTGAATTGTACATTTCTGGCCTACATAATGGATTGGTGGGGAAGAGTGGGTCTCATTCACAGAAGAACGAGCTTAATGAGTCGTGAAGATGCACAGTGTGTTGCTTTTCAGTCTAAACATCACAAAATAAGGCTCCAAATGAGCCACCAGCCCACACGATTAAGTTTTCCTTTGTTTGGTGTCCTCTATGCAAATTGTATCCCAACACACTAAATGGAGATAGATAATAGAAGATAACAAGTGGCATAGGTGCAGGAGAAGAGGTAGCTTTGGGCTGAGATTTGAAATGAGATGTGTATTCAGTGAGCTGGAATGACAGAGAGAGGTTATTCTAGATGGCAGTGGCCCAGAGGAGAAGGCCCTTACACCACAGGGGATTAAACTGTCTTGAGAACCTGAGAGGTCATCAGGGGAAGTGGCTGAAGATGGAGAAGAAAGGGAAGCTCCAAAAAACTGGCTGAAGAACATCCATGGAGAACTATTCCTGAACTGTGGGATGTTACAAGTATCTGGGGACTTGTGGGTGGGGCGATATGTAGTTTGGTTACTAATACCCACGGCTCATGAATGGGAACAATGAAATGCTAACCCGTGACAAGGGCTGTCTTCCAGCATTTTAATCACAGGATGATATGCAATACAAGGAGACAGTAGAAAGGTGGCTTAAAAAGGTCATATTTTAATCCTTTTTCTTCAAGGAACAGTCCTTCAAGAAAAATGCTGCTAACTGCTTAGTTCTTTGAATGCAAATTCCATTACGTGGATCTCGATGCTCATTATAAAGAGCTTTACAATTTACAGATAGGGACCCTGAAGCAGAGAGGTAAAGAAACAGATCTAACCTCTCAAAGCAGATTATCTCTAGAGCCAAAAACAGCATGCAGGACTCCTTTAGCTCTCATTGGAAGCATCCTAGCCTCTAAATCATGCTGCCTTATTAAACCAACATATTCTCAATTAAATGATATCTCTCTCATGTCCAAACATGGTATTTCCATAAAAAAAATGCTGTGAAAAATCTCTGTCTGTTATCCTCCCCAACTCCCTCTCATCTACTCTTTGAGCTTTTTGACAGCACGGGCATTAAGGCACCACAGCAATAGGTATTTTAAAAATACCCAAGATAGAGACAGAGCGGTCCAACTTGCTTAACAGCAATCAGAAACGTGCTTTGGCACATTAATGCAACTCTTGATGTACAGTGGGATATGAATGCACAGCTGTTACTATACTTCATTGTAGAGATGCATCACAATCCTGACATTCATGATGACCACAAGCATATTCTGAAACTCCGCCTAACTGAGGTCCTCACTGGCAACCAGCCAGGCCCTCGAGGGTCAGCGCTACTCTGCATAAGGCAGATCAGGTTGCATACTGGCCCTTGTGGTCTTCGGGAGCTTCTCTGCATTGAAGAGGGCTGCTGCAGTGCTCCATCTTGATCCCGCTGCCCTTCAACTTGTACCAAGATGGAGCATTGCTCTGTAGTCTTAATATGGAAATATAGCACACAGCTACTACAGGTCCCAGCATGCATTGCTTCATTTGGTGCCTAGTGACCTTGAGTCAAGAAACATTGGATAATATTGCAATGGGGACTAGTAAGTGCAGTGCAGCATGTTCAGTTACAAAAAAAAAGAAACTACAACCAAGGAACAGCTCTCGCTGCAGCATCTTTCATGCAGAAGGGCAGCTGTAGAGTATAAGTGGATTAACGAAGTTCTACTGCACTTTGCAGAAGCTTTAATAGTGTCCTGTGAATATTTTATGAATAGAAACATAAGGTTATTAAAAGCAAGCAAGTCATGAAATGAACAGAAGATCTCTCCTGTGCGCAATCTTATGATGAAGACCACAGTATCAGGTCTCGGGGGCCAGGCCCTTCCTGCTGATGATGTGGACTTTCTGGGTAGGTAAAGTGAGGTCACTTTACCTATCAGAGCCTCCCCATATGGAGAATGTGGATGACATTTTTCTCTATCATCACTAAGTGCTTTGAAATCCTTGCACCTACATGCCAGCACAGCTCTCATCCATTGAGACCCTGGAATTAAGAGCTGAGGTAGCCTAAAGGGAGGAGAGAAAAAGGGAAGAAGAGAAAGGAGAGGAAGCAGAGAAACCAACTGAAGCACTTTAAAAAAAAAAAACCCAAAAACTAAACAACAAAAATTCAAAAAACCTACTTCCCTCTCATCTGTTTGACCACCGCATTTCCATTACTACATTTTTTTCTTTTAAGTAAATGTTGGCAATTCTCCACTCCAGCTGTAGAGAGCAAGAAGCTGAAGCAGCATCTTTGTTGCTGACAAACAGTTGGAAATTGTGAACCAATAGAGGCACAGAGATGTACTACACAACTGAGAACCAGCCACACAGTAATTATGTAAATTGGACCCCTTCGGCCAGAGGGCAGGAATTTACATAAATGAGGGAAAAATGAGCGTGTAGTTATGAATCAGTAACTCGGTCATATCCTAGCCTGAGACAATTCCACTGCAGTACAAGCCTTATTAGTGCTTTTAGTCACTCTTTTCCTAAATTTACCTGTATCTCGACGTAACCTGAATTCACACAGGCCCCTTCTTTTTATTTCATATAAACTAGTTATTGAATGCCTTAGCTTATCTTGGTATCAGCATTTTAATTCCTTCCTTTTCTGAGGCATGAGCTAGGACTTAGTTTTGCCCACATAGCTGTGTGTGTGAGTGGCGTGAAAAATAAATCACACCCTTAATTGACATAGTTATGCTGCTAAATAACATAATAATGCAATTCTATCAGCAAAAATTCTTCTGCTATCTACCTTATTCCAGCTACAGAACTAATTTAAACTGCAATTCCAATAGGGAGCTTCACTGGTAATAATCCCACCAGCAAAATCTTTCAAGTGTCAGCAAGCCTTAACCTTGGTTCTGGCCTTTAGATGGTATTCCTTCTGTCCGAAGTATCCCAGGATCAATCTTTATTTCATTCAACTCTTAGGGTATGTATTTTCACCTGCTTGATTTTGTTTTTATGTTATTAAATGGCTACTTCCCCCAAATGTTAAAGCTGTTGCTTCTTTCCCTCCTCCTCCACCATCTTCTGAAATAGAATAATACCCTTGGTTTATATAGATACACTGAAGATACTTATAAACTGACATCCCACTGAATTATATGTTTTCCTGGCTATACAGATTTATTGTTTTATACAGATCACAACAAAATGTCAAGTTCTTCTATCAGATTAATCTTATCTGACTCAAAATTTAAGATGCTCTGGGAGAGTCTTTCCCCTCCCACTGGCCCCCTGAAACATCTCTCTCAGGGCCCAGTACAAAACTAGATAATTATAATGCCTCAACCTCTTCCAACAGCAACACCTCCTGCAACATGCTCATTCTTGCTTACCCATTTTGGAACTATTCTGTTTGTTTAACACTGCCCAAGACTGAAGTTGAAAATGTGTCACTGACTGCAGGCTATATTTACCCCCAAAGAAATAAATCACTGGCAATCAGGTGGGTAAAAGTGCAGCAGGTGTGAAGTACACATCCAGGCTGTTCTGTTGCAGCTTTGTAAGAATATAGGATGAGAAGTAACCTCCTGGGTTCAGTCCCTGCTACAGCAAGCAACTCTGTTATAGAAACCCTTTCAAACGCGCATAAAGCTCCACCTCAAAACACGTTGGATTTCTTACGCCCAATACTTCTGTCTGAAGGTTCTTAAAGAACCTCTTCCCTCCACTTAAGAAACAGATAGAAAGAAAATCACAGTGTTGTGATTCCCATGATTCATAGTTTTATCATGTCTTACTAATATCAGGGGGGGGTCTCTTAAAAAAATCTCCGCTATCCAGAGTTGCAGAATAAAACTTGAAAATGTGAACTCTAAAAGCTCAAAAACCAGGAGGCACATAAAAGAAGAGTTACATTTTTTATTTTTGAACTCCTATATTTGAGAGAGCCTGACTCATGATTTTTGAGTATTTGGGGATGGCAAAGCTGTGATGACACTGTGAAGATGTCAATAGGGAGAGCTTGGGGAAATATCATTTCACTCCCTTCCCTACCAGCTCCCCACCTAATTAAAGAAAGAATATTTTAAGTACCTATCATGCCTTGGGTTAAATTGACAGCACCCAATCAATTTAGAGCCTCTATAAATCAAGCCATCAGTCCAACACTGGACAGGCCACAGTGGCAATTAGTAAATTTAGTGAACATATTTCTTGTGCATCATAGAGGTCTTTTCATGTCACTAAGTTAAAAAAGGCTCAAAATCTCCCCAGATTTTCTGGTTTCCCCAGGCACATGAAGGGACCTGTAAGAATCATCTGCAGCTAACTGGCCCATCTTGAAACCCAGCTGGTTCTTTATGAACTAATTCTACCCGGTGTTTGTTTTCGGAAATTAAAGGTAATTGCTGTTAATATACTACAGTTTTGCTTCAGTAAGAAACTACCAGATTAGCATATTTGACATGGTTTTATCTTCATGAAATATTACATTAAATTAGAGCCACAGGATACCTAGAGGTTGGGTTGAGATGACAATTATACCAAAAGAAAACCTGATATAAAACTGAGGTTTTTAAAAGACAGGCTAATATGCTTAAACCAAAAAATGTTACATACAGAAGAAGTTCGGTGACCCTACTCTCTTTGTCTTCAGTAAGGCAGACCCTGAAACAGAAAAAGGGGGCCCTGTTGTTTTAAGAGACACCAGCTCCTCTTTTCATTTCTGCTCTGCACTGGAGGGTTTGCATCTTTCCTCACTGTACTGGGAGCAGCTGCAATAAAATTGTCCATCAGGGCAGTCTCCCAGAGGCTCCTCAAAAAGCCTGCCAGATAGATATGCTCCAAAAGCTTTTACGAACACTTAATATAAAACCTAAAAAAGCACCTTGAAATGAGAATTTCAGATGCATCTGAACTGGATGATCACTGCATAATGGCTGAAAGGACTCCTTCAAAACCATCCTAAATTGCCCATCCGGTGGATCAAATTGGTGAAAGAGAAGACCTTAACAAGCAAGACAAATCTTCCTCTCCAGCTAAAGCCTATATTCAACAAGCACCTAGGAGGATCGAGATAACCAGGTAAATTAAAATAGGGCAGACATTTCCCTCACAGAGCATTCCTGTACAGTTCACCAGAGACAAAACTAATAGAAACGTAATGAGTTTCCCTCGAAATGGCACTTAAAAACCGTCGGGTTTTCAGTTTAATAGTAGCAATCTCCCTGCCTCAGAACTGCACAGGTTAGGTTAAACATCCTACAGAAAAGAAATTTTCTAGGACTTTTTTCTATAAGGGTTGAAAGCAGAGTGCCCAATGAAACACGCAAAATGCCGTTATTTTAAAATGCAAATTAATAAATTCTGCTTCGCAAGGCAGCATCTAAGTAATAAGATAGATCAAGCTTGTCATGCCAAATCAAGCTATGAATGAATACATGACAAAGATGGTGGTCTTTTTTTTCCATTCTCCTGCAAAAGGGCCACTTTTCTCAGAGGGCTGACTTTGCTCTATTGGGGAATAAGGCCCCTCAGCTTGTATGATTCTGTGACTGAAGCAAGTATCTTCAGTTTAGCAACAGCTTCCTCCCTTACACAGTGCCTCAGGTGGAAGCCCCTGAAGACTTCCAGGATCTTCCTGTCTTGCTTAGGTAAGCTATTATTGCCCCCTTGACACTGAGCTAATGCAACAAGAGCTTCTTCTTGAAAACTGTATTGCAGTCACAGGAAGGAAGGCCCATTTCCTATGAAATTCTGTATTTACCTATGGGATAAACACAGGAGGGGTAAGCATGATGACCTTGTCTTTGTGCATTATGTTGCACGGATACACCACTGACAAGCTTACTGACCCAGAGATCCTCCTTGCTGAGGTTATGACAATAAGAAAAGGGAATTGATAGACTGATAGATGGGAAGCATAATGAAGAGGAACTGATGGTCCTAAACACGGGAAATGTTAGAACACTAACCAGATTCAAGTAGCCACGGTGGACGTTCCTTATTCTTGAGGAGATTTATCAAGCATAAATAGTTGAAAAGTAACGCATCACAGGAGGGTTCACGGATATGATTGCTGGTCTTGCAGAGTACAAAATGAACTGCAGTTGCCAACTGCTGGACCTTAATAGAGCTGAGAACAAGCTCTAGTGTAATTATGTAATGTAGGAACTTAAGAACAGATGGTGTTTTTACTTTGTTTTTTTCTTTTGCTATCCTTGTATTCCTCCAGAAAATAACATCTTCCAGGAAACTTTCTGTATGCTTTTGCTGCATAATCTTGAAGCCTAATCACCATCTACAACGTGTTTCAAGGTTTGTCTATAAGGGGAAGATACTGAAAGGTAAACTATGGTGTGAATTTAATGTGCAGCAGCTGTTCTGCTCTCCTCCCCCTCCCCAACACCACATGAACTTTTATTCTACACTATTAGTGTAGTCACACATTCACTTGCAATGGTTGCAAATAATTGAAATGCTGTGACATATAAAATAACCCTCACCTGAAACGGGGCAACATTGCAACCCCATAATGGAATTTAACACTTACTGAACTCCTTGAACATTCATTTGTTTGCATTTTAACTGCACATAGTAAGTGTTAAATTGAACGTGTGACACCACCCTAAGGGTGAGATTATTAATTACAAATAAACCTTGTTAAGGACTCTTAAAACATGAAGGATCAAACATTCACAGTCATTAACAAGTGCTAAATGCCCCATAGGTGTCTTAGCACAAGAGTTTTGTCTGCTTCCATAGGTGTCTTAAAATGATATCATTTGAAGTGAAGAGTATCTTTGAGCTGTGCTAATCTGCTCAACTTAACTTCTAATAGTTCACGGGAGATCAAATGGCTAAATCACAGTCCTCCAGTATCACAGGAGGCACTGCTTCCAGGTGGACTAGCTGTCCTCCTGGGCTCAAAACCACCCCCCACCCAGTGACAGCCTGGACAGCAGAGCACCAGTTGGTAAGTGTGTGTGTGTGGGGGGAGCTGTTGGCAGGGGCAGAGGGAGAGGAGGACAGGAAAGGGAGGTGGGGAGTTGCCAGGGTGAGGGGCTACACACAACACAAGTGACAGGTGTGTGTTCCTAGTGTGCACCTCTGGAGAGGAGGCTCCCCAGATGCTCCCAGGCTCCGTGCAGCCCCACACTGTCAGGGACAGTTCCTCCTGTTCTATTCGCCCCAAGACCCTGCTGTGCTGTTTGGCAGTGGCTAAAGCAGAGGTGAGGAAAATGTGGCCCATGGAGAGACATTGACTGGCCTGCAGCAGGTCCCTCGGTCCCACCTGGCCCAGGCAGCATCCGGCCCGTGGGACATCCTGCTGCCTCCATGCATGCAGCTGAGCTGGGGTGGCTCCACAGCTGGACCACATTTCTAGGCAGCACAGAATGCAGAGGCATTCACCACAGAATGAGTGTCCGTACTAAGAAATAGCTTTTTCTTCACGTAGAGAAGTCATTACCGTCAATAATTGTAAAGTTGTTTTAAGAAAACCTTAAAGATGGTATCTTATAGTAGGATTTTCTTCCTCAGCAATAGCCCAAATTGGCTGCCAAGTTTGCCAGTCTTCCAAAACTGTGGCCAGAGACCTTTCTGCAGGATCGGCTCTTAGCAAGCTTATCTTTTTAGGAGGAAGGGACTGCTTCGGAGTTAAGGAATTCCTGTATTGCCAGCTCTTGTAATTCTACTGAACATCTTTCAGTAATTCATGTTTTTCTTAAAGGCCCAGTTCTTAGAGTTCTGTTATTATATGAGAACCCCAGCTCTCCTTACTTTAAAAGAAAAATAATCCAGCCCTCCTGGATCAAGAGAGAAGATTTGAAATGTAATTTCTAAAGTTCAGAACCAGAAAGCAAATAACTCCTGCACATCAGAAAGAAAATATTCCCTCATGATTTGCAGAAGATTTATTCATGCCTTTTAAACACTCGGTGTTAGCAGTAGTAAAATTCTCTTAAACAGATGTTCCTGTGACTGTGATTCTGAAGGAAATCCATTGTGAACAGGGGTGGCCAACCTGAGACACAAATACCGCAAGTATCATGGACAGCCTGTGTGTGTGCCCCATGGTAGATTGGGGAGGGGATAGGTGGCACAGTGCCAAATAGAGCTGAAAGCAGAGATCAGGCGGACAAGGAGTAGAAAACAGAGCAGGAGATTAGGCAGGGAGCATAGAGGAAAGAGCAGAAAGAAAAGCAGAAGATTGGGCGGAGGAAGGGGATCAGAGTGGCACTTGGGGAAGGTGTGGGGCTAATCTGTGGTATGCCTGCCAAAAAGGTTGGCTCCCACTCATCATCAAAAGGTGATACAAACCCATCTTGATTATCAACCAAAGGAAGAGGATCTTTCCACATCAGCCACCCTCTGACTTCCACCACAAGTCCAGAATTCATGTGCAGTCATACTGGGGACATTTGCTTCATGTAATGCAACTTCACATATCATTAGTCACAAGTGTAACTGCCCACCAGCCACACTGAAATTGTTTTTCTTAAAGCACAAGAACTACAGTACAAGACGCGTCACCGCAATCTCTAAAGGCAGCACTGGCCTATAGAGAGGACCTGATCTACAACCTTTTCGAGTCAGTACAAGTCTATTAGCCTCAGGTAACCCTCCTGCTTACCACCAAACAACTTTGAGGTAAACAAACTATTCCAACTTTTCTCTGAGCCTAACCTGCATATAAAATGAACTGTTCCAAACAGGAAATTTTACCACACCTTCAACTCTCCTATGAAATATGAACTTTCATTTCTACCCCGGAGAATTTTTACAATCTTTTCTCGGATGCCTGAAGAAGGGTGTTTGTGCCCAAAAACTAACAATCTACGAATTTTTTTTGCAAAAATCTAGGTGGTCTAATAAAAGATATTACCTCTATCATGAGTCCCAATTCCTATTAGTCTCAGAAGCCTTTGAATCAAGCCCATTGTGCAATCCTTAATATAGAGATGTAATCTATGGAAACTATGAGTACCAACATGCATCTCATCTAGACCCAGTAGAAGGCCATTCTAATGTGAATGGAAGATGATTCAATAATACCAAATCTGAAGGTAAGAGCAGGTAGGCATGAGATCATCCCTAACTACATGGAATTTAGGGACAGCCCTCGGGTTTCTGGCAAGTTACCCATGAGAATAGTGCTTAAGCCAACTTGGAGCATTCCTGATGGAAGGATACTCACAGAAGGACAGAAAGTATAGTCCTGCATAGCCTAGCGACTACACTGCACAGTTTAACAAAACAAAAACCATTGAGAGTAACGGTTTCAAAAGCCCTGAACAGTTCCAGGGCCACGGCTGAGTCAGCCAAGACCCTGAAAACAGTTTGAACTCACAAGTGCCTACTGATCCCTGAATCAATTATTTACTCAGCTTACTCTTACTTAAACTAAAAGAATAACCTGGCAATGGAAATGCAACCATGAATCTTTTTATGAGAACAGTCAGAAAAGGCCAGTAAGATGGATCCTACAGAACAGCTGAAAAACGTTCCAACCTTATTTGGAAACAGATGATCAATTCTACATAAACAGAAAATATAACAGTACATGCTGCACTGGTCAAGGTCAACAGGTAGTATTACTACTACTATTACTATGATTATTATTGATCTTTTTAAAATATAGACAATTTGCTAACAAGCTAAAGAGCAGTCACAGTGCTTGCACACCCACACACCCAGAGGCACTTGCAAAAAAAAAAAAATGACTTCACTCTGAACACTGCTTAATTCCAGAAGTTTCTTTCAGGAGAATAGAGGGTGTTAATCCATTTAAAAAGAGATGTCTGGCAAGTTTCGTCTAATGCTTCCGAAATGCAATATCCCAAACTTGTTGTAATTTATTTGGCACAGACACTGAACTACGCCCTGTTTAAAATTCCCACCAGAATTCTCAGAAGCTACTACGTCCAGAATCATTTGCAGATCAGCCAAAGCACTCTATTAAATATTTTGCCCAAGTTGCAATGGGTCCTTAAAACAGAAATGAGCTGGGAAATTGCCAGGAATAGATGCCGGTTAGTGGCTACAGCCAAAACCTTTATTTCCCACTTGCACCTGGTGATAAGTGCACAGACTTCATGCCTGAATACAGAATTTGCCAGGGACATTAGCTTTTTTCACCTTGAGCATGGATTGCTGTAATGCAGTGCTTCATGGTGCTATGTCACATGAACATCGAGAGGTTGAAGCTAGCACACAATTCAAAGCTCACTCATTAGAGGGAGTTGTACCAGGGGAAGATATTAGCCTGTTGCTCTGGGATTTGCTCCCAGCAAACTATGAAAGTGCAGGTCTCGGTTTTAACCTATGAAGATCTTAACTGTTTTGACAGCGTTTCGCAGAAACTGCCTTTCTCCACAGTTGTGATCAGCAGAGGTACATGAACTGCAACCCCATTCAATCTTCAACATAAAACTGAAGAAACTGCAAGAACAATATTTTCTCCAAAGGGTTCTTGACTTAAACTTGCTCATCCCCCCAAGATTCACCAGCTGGATTCCTGAACACATCGGCATGCTACAAAATGGTCTTTATGTCTTCCTTTTTCTCAGGCTGTGGCAGTGAGATGGGCTGGAGACTTGAGGGAACTCTTATATTTGTGGGCAGTCCTTTTATTTATCTTTAATCTTTGGGAAAATAACACAATGCATATTTTTAAATAAATTCCAATAAATAATAATCATACCGCCTGTGACAGGGGGCCTCCTCGGGGCCGAGATCTGTGCGGCCCGCCCACCTGTCACCGTGACAGGAGGCCTCCTCGGGGCTGAATCTC
>NW_005842899.1:39195-45467 GCF_000455745.1 Alligator sinensis | reverse complement strand
CCCCCTCCACCCAACCTGCTTTGTTTAAAGGGGCAGCCGCTGTCTCCAAAATGGCTGCCCTCATCAGGCACCTGGAGGCTGCCAGCTCCAAGCCCTTAAAGTGGCAGACACACCCTGTGCTCTGCCACACTGCCAATTAAGAAACAGGAAAATTCTCATGCATACAAAAAAAAAAATCTCTTGTTAATACACAGTTAATGCAGTAGATTTCAGGGGTCAGAAAGGACCATTAAAATCTATTAGTCTGACCTGCATAACCCAGAGCATAGAATTTCATGAAGAAATTCCAGCATGGAGCATATCTTCTGGAAAGACATCCAATCTTGCTTTAAAGGCTCTAGTTTATGGTTGTCCACGTTCGTTTCCCATCAACACAATCACCAGAAATCTGTAAAATTGCTAACTAAAAGACATGTAAGCACCCAAATCAGTCACACATTAGCAGTCCCCCCCAATCACAATGGGATATAACGACACCAGCAAAAATGATCCCCTTTCAATAGAAAGTACAATTCATGCATATGCTTATAGCCCAAAAAATCAAGATCATATCTAACTTCAGATTATTTCTTTTCAAAACCTAAATTACTGTCACATTATCAAAATACCATCCCCCCAACCCTGAAATCTTTTCATCTTCTTCAGTCTTCCATATATAGAATTTAGAATGCAAGTTACTGGGCACGTCTACAAGTTGCCCTGTGTTGCCATACGGTGTGCTACAATGTAGTGAACACACGAGTCTACACGCCATCAGCAGCTATGTCTCCGTAGCAGTGCACTCTCCCCTTTTAACACGCTGTTATGGCAATGTAGTGGTGAAAACTAACCATGCATCACATGCACAGCGCAGTATAGGCAGTTACTGTGCCGTGCTTTGGTACTTCCAAAAGGAAGTAGTAAAGCATGGCAACGTGTAGATGTGCCCGCTATCTACAAAGAAAATGCATGTTACGGCTAGGTATAGACATTACACTTTTATCAGTATAAGTAATTGGGAACCAGTCTGTACCTGTAAGAGAACAGAAGTTCTGCACAGATAGACTGGCTTAAAATTTGCAGACCCCAGTCTGAGATTTGCACCCGCACCAAAGTGTGAATGTATATTCTGTTTGCTACCAATCTAAGCTATGCTGCCTGCAGAAAGCCATGTAACTTAGATTGGTTCTGCCTCAGGTTTTTTAATGTATGTACATAGCCTATTTATCTATTTATAAAGCTAATTATTTACTTCCTATTCAAAACATTTTCTGCTACTCCTGTCTCCTTCTCTCTCTCTCTCTGACATCTCTCTGTGGTTGCTCTCTCAAGGTCAATTATATTTCCAAAGAATCGAAGTACCTCAATGTCAGATTTTCAGTCTCTGGATGTGCGCATTGTTAGTAGGTGCAGGTTTATTTTAGAAAGGAATGTGTAATGGCAACACGTAAGGCAGAAATGCTGATGTACTTGTGAAGAAACGTAATAGGTGACTGTTTAAAATATTACGGTTGCCTTAACTAGTAATTTTCTAGATTGCTAGCAATGGGAAACATACTGAACCAACCATAACTGGATTGTTTGTGAGGCAACATGAGTGTTTTAGATTACTTGAGAGGAGAAATCTTGCAGCAAATACACTTAAACTTGTTGATTTTCTTACTGGAGGTTACAGCCGTTGTGTATGACCCAGTGTAAAAAATAATACTACCAGCCTGGCCAGCAGAATTGTAACTGATCACAACTCAACCTGATCAAATATAAAACACTTGCTGATTTTTCTGTTCATTTTTAGAGAATGACGTTATTGGGCAACAAATAAACCCATTGTGCACCCCAGCCCCCTCCCCAAAAAAACCACAATAAAAATGAAATATAATATTACACCTCACAGCAATGTAGCAGGATTTATTGTCCGTAAAAGAAAGCTAAAGGCGATACCAGATGCTTTCCCCCCCAAGGGCTAAAAGGAACAAAGAAAGACAGAGGAGGCTTTTGTTATTTTTAAAGCTTCCATGTTTGTTCTCAGGAGTTTGACACACTTTGGGAGGAAGAAACTATTATGCTAGTTCCTTATGGACTTAACTAACTTACCCTGGAATTTAAAACATTCTGATCACCAGCCAAACCAATGCAGCGGGGCTGTTACTGGTAATAGCCTATAACCCCTGTTATATAGCAAGATACACAGGAGGTGGCAAGCACTAGCAAGCTGCTGCTGCTGAGATTTTCCTTTGGGAGACCACCTGTTGACTCCTGGATCATCCAGGGATAGCAGGATTATGTGTGGAAGGCTAGAAATTCTACTCCTACCCTCTCTACGCACAAGTTCATGACACTGTACAGCAGAGGTGTTCAACCTTTTTTATACTCAAGGCGTCCCTCATTAGATTCAAGGCACCCCCCCTGGAGAAAATGGCAGTGCTCAACTTGTACTCACTTCTTACTATGGAAAAATAATAGACCAATTCTTTTGTTGCAAAGAACTTGGAGAGACCACAACAAGTCAGAATGTTTAGGACGCTATAGGTTCCTATTTGAAATCTATGGGTTTACCTTGGGAATCACGTGTAGGCATTTGCACACCTAGCAGTGCTAATACCGCGTATGACCCTGGTTGAGAATCACTGCTGTGTTGGAACCGCCATTGCTCAACTTTCCTTCCTGCAGCCAAACAGATTCCTGTGGAGCATGGTCGCTTCCTTCAAATTAAGTAGAGCAATGATCCCACAAGAAGGCAAGGGAAGGCTAATGATCTACCACATGTGCCCCACCATATACAACAGACAAAAGGAAGCCTGTTTCCCTTCCCACAGACAAAGCCCTCAAATTCAGTAGGCACTATACTGTACATCAGAGAGAACTATTTGATCCCTCCTGATTGGTACAGCTTCCTTTCTGCTGCATGAGGTAGATGTTTGGTTTGAACAGAGTTCAGATAAGATCAAAACAAAAGCGTGCTTCTTGAAGTGAATAGCAATGAGATTTCTGATCAATATTCTGTGTCAAACTTCAAAAGATCTGTTTTCTAGCGGGATTGTTTCTTTTTAACCCCCACACAGCCCAGCAGCAAAGGAAACTGCCCTGGAGTTCCAAAGTCTGTATACTTCTGTCTGAGCTCTTCTCCTGAGAGCACAACACAGGCTTGAGTCAAAATGCTGCATAACCAAGTGAAAAATGAAGTGAGCCACTAGAACAGACATGATGTGTCATTGCTCACATTTTTTTTAGTTACAATATGAAAGATGAGCAAGGTGAAAACACTGAACTGCAGCAGCTCTATTTTCTTAGAGAGCTTTTTTCTTTCTTTAATAAAGCTAATAGAAATCATCTTTAGGGGGGCAATATACAAGGCCAATGTGAGATAAGGCCTGATAAGGCCAAACAAGTTCAAGTGCAGTTTTTCTCTAAAATGTGGCATAAGAATAACAGCTTCTTCCCTCCAGGCAAGCTTCCCACTGTATAGTCTTGAGTTTTATCTTCTCACTTCGGTGACACAAGTTAGTCCTTATTGTTTTTTTTATTTCTGTTCACTCTTGCAAAGCCGATGCAGCTCAGAGAGATGCTGAAGCATAATCAGCAAAGTTGATGACTGAGTTCCAATAAATCAAATCTGCAAATCCACTAATGACAAGGCAACTGCACAGGGGAAAGCCAGGGCATAACCTGGAAACTGTGCACAGGTGTCACTAGAAGAAAATTTGGCCTGCAGAGCTTGTGTTACTAGCAAGAAGAAAAGCCCTGTCTGGAACTGATTCCTGAATTTGCAGAGCTGGCTGTTATACTAAAGAAGAAGAAATCACAAAAGCATTATTTTAATTATAAATCTGTGGTAACCTATGATTTGAAGTCAGAAAAGGGGCCTTTGTTTCTCAGAATCACTCATTTAAAATCCAGTTCTAATTAGGATAAAGTTAGAACTAAGGTGATGTCCCACCTTTTGCATTCAAGTCAAATGACAGTTGTACTTAACATTCAGGCTTTTCCAGGATGCACCTATGAATCGGCAGCAATGGAAAGGGAGGACGATGCTCAAAACTGCTTGTAGGAAGGAGGGGGGGAATGGGGGAAGGACAGGACTGCAAAGTTCTCTCTAGCTTACAGCCAGCATTCGGAGGCAGCTGTTTCCAGCTGGCCTGATTTTCCAGAGGTGCTGAACACCTGCATCTACCAGGAACCCAAGGGGAGTTCTGGCCATCAGAGCATCTGAAAAAAATCACAGCAGGTGCTTCAATTATGAGGTCCCATGGGACAGGAAATGGACCCACTTGTCAAGCGTCAGGCAGCTCCACATGCAACATCGCCCAATGGCAAGAACTAATCACCCGTTCCTCCACTGGGGTCTCACCCGAGCAATGGGAGCTGGTGTGAGAAAGATGGGAGTATAATCCCTGAAAAATCAAGGGGGAGACGGGTATTGGAGGGAGGCCAAGGGCTAACAGACATGTTTGGATGAGCCTACAGCTTGGGGATCTGTAAGAACTAGGGAGAGACAGAGGTCTTTTGAGTTTGTGGGAGAGACCAGTACAATTGTACTGGAATTAGAGGAGGGGGTGAGGGTTGGAGTCAAAAGCGTTTTTGAGGGTGTGTGGTAACCCTTTCTGCCTCTCCCCATCAACTCCCTAGTCCCTCCCCCCTTCCATTTTCCACTGGCAGCTGTCTCCTTTTCTCCACATCACCATCTCATCTTCTCCTGGGGCTCCACATTGGCTTACTGCCAGAAAGGAGAGCAAAAAGAGGAAGAGGCAGCCTGACTGATTGGAACCAGATGGTCACAAGTGGCCCCTTTGCAACTAGATGATGCAGCTTCTGCCCCACTGAACACTGAGATCTCAGCTGGGAGGTGGGCAACATGAAGGTGCTGCAAGATGAATGACGCCTTACAGCATGGAATATGATGCAAGTCATATGGACTCTTCTTCAGTGTCTGACTGAACCCAAGCCACATGATGAAGTGGGTCATCCAAGCTCTGCAGAAACCCTTTTCAGGTGGCATCTCAGAGACAGAGGTTGCTAGTACAGTCAGCCTTTCAGATCCTGTGGGGAAGGGGAGTCAAAAAAGAAAGACACATGTGGCCCCCTCTCATGCGGATCCATTTGTCAGCTTCCGCACTTCCTTTGGGAATAGCTTAATTTCTATTTTGCGCTCAATCTCACAGAGGTATCCTCCCATTTTATGACAGGAAATTCATTTCCCTACTGATTGCAATTCTTGTCACACCCTCTAAGACGCGTGGTATTTTACGTCTGGACTAAAGCCTGCACTCCACTAGGCTTACAATACTGCTTTCTGGAATTCCCTCAATCGTCTTCTGGGAACTAATTGTTTAATAATAACCTTGCTGTGTATCCTGCTGGATCTGATGTCAAATATTCTCCTACAGCATAAAGGGGATCTGGCTCAGGGACAGAAGCTTGTGCAGGCCTCACAGGCATAAAAAAAAAGACAAAATGTAGTGTTTCCAAGAGTCCCTCATGGGACTTGGGAACCAGGGGCGGAGAGCACAAAGCTACCTCACAAGAAGCCAACTCCAACCTAAGCAGTGCTATTTATAAACCCTGGAGAACTGCAGCCCAGAGAGTTTAGCCAGCCCCAAGCACTCCATTATCATGAGTCAGGGCACAAAATATTACAGGATGATTTTAAGTCAAAGATTTTTAGAAATTATAAAGATCAATTCTTTTTATCTGACTGAGTGTTGAACACGAGGCGCGCATCTCAAAGGAGTTTGCGATGCTGCAAGACATGCTGGGAACAAAAAAAACATTCCTCATGCTGCATCCTTGCAGCATGGGGTCAAAATCTGGTACTTGGACATCCAGGTACCAAAATAAAACCCAGGCAAAAAAAGCAGGGCAGGGCACGGTCCCTGACCGTTCCCTGAGGCAACCCGGGAGTCAGTCCTTCAAAAGAGACGCTCTGGTTTGTGGCTAGAGCGTCTCTGTGGTGTTCTTGCTGCCCTGGGCAAGTTAGGGAAATAGGGGTCTGGGGGTTTATGGGTATGGGTGGGTGTGAGGAGTGGCAGGGAGATGTTGGGGGGTGTCTGGAGTGGAGGGGGATGTCAGGGGCTATGGGGATTGGCAAGGGGATGTCGGGGGATGTTAGGGGATGTCGGGAGTGGAGGGGGATGTCGGGAGTGGAGGGGGATATTGGAGGTGTGGGGAGTGGTGGTGGGTATGTTCCATCTGTGCGTGGGCTTGTGGAGGGGCTCAAGCAGGGGCTGCCACATGCCTACCCTGCCACCTGGCCCCTGCTGTCGGCGGCAGCACGCAAAGTGGGCTGGGGGCCCGCG
>NW_005842899.1:34595-39105 GCF_000455745.1 Alligator sinensis | reverse complement strand
TTGGCCCTTGCTGCGGGCGCAGCACGCAATGTGGCTGTGGCTCTGCTGCAGTCACAGCCAGTGGCAACGCAGCACTGTGTGACCCAGGCACCATATATGCTGAAGGTTTTTATACTACTGGGGCCAGCACCTGTGGAGCTCTAACTCCCCTAGTTGCAGATCTGGGAGGAGTTGGGCAGGGTTATTTTGCCCCAAGTGGCACAATTTGCCCCAGAGCAAAGTGCATATTTGGGCACATGCACTGAGGCAAAAAGCCCCAGCTCAAATTTGTGCCGTTCCTATTTGAGCTGCTGCAAGCGTATGTTCCTGCATGTGTGGATGCACCTGTTAGGGCTCACGTTCATAAGCCTTTCTCTGCACCCATAAAGTTACAAACTTACATTAAAAAAATACAGCTGAGAGTCTCTCAAAAAAAAAATCACATGATGCCAGGTGCTGAGGCATTAAAAGAAAAACAAACACCATCACACCATGAGGCTCATGATAAAACTGCTAGAGTTGTGTGTGTTCCTGAGAGGAGAAGTGTCCTTTCAGATTCTCTTTACCATGTGAAGCTGTCAGCAAAAGCAGTAGCAGCAGATAAAGATCAAATTGATCCCTTAAATGGAGGTGGTTAAGTAACTCCCCTTTTTAAAGGCTTACATATTTTCTTGTTGGCTAGTAGCACTTACCTTCCTCAGATGTAAATTTAGGAATGGCAATTCAGTCAAAGACACTTGGTGTTTACCATTCCACAAAACCCTAGACTGTTCAGTTTACCGTTTCATAATCCCCTAGAAAAATAAAAGCTACACGAGCGACCAACACAATTGGCATGCTCTGAGTTTCCTATTTATGGTCAAGACAGGGGATGACTACCAACAGTGACACCCTTGAAAATCAGCAAAGGTACATGTCTCCAGATCAGTGATTCTTAACCAGGATTCCACTTGATTCACAGAAGTTATGGAGGGGTGCCACAAGTCTAAGAAAGTTGACAACTACTGCCCTACATCGTCACCATACTTCCCCAGCTACTGCCCTACATACTCCACCGCTAACCCATATCTATACAAAAAATATGCACTAATCCAAGTTTTAGTTTTAAAGCTATAAAAATGCCCTGTAGGCCATTTTTTGCAGTTTTTTAATTTAACCAATGAAAACAATTTACATTATTTTGTACTTTCCTTGTTTCTACTTTTCTATCACATTACATCCTCAAATTTGTTGCTGAGAAGTTGAACACCACAGCTAGAACTGCAGATGATCCCATTTTGAAGGTCTGAGTTAAAAAAGCCTCCTTCAAACTAAAAATTGTAACAGAGCAAAAGTTGGACTAAAATGCTGTGGAACTTTATTTTTAATTTTAAATTCAAAGATAGCAGTTCAAAATGAATCAAGAATCACATAAAATGAATGCTGATTTTCAGAAAAATGAACATCTTCAAAATATTCCATATTCAGCATGCCATATTATCCAGGCAACAAGCTCATCCTCTAAGCCAGGGTTTCCATATGGAATCTCCATCTTCCATGTATTTACTGGTTTGACTGCTGAAAGAGCCTAACTAAAAAAATGTAAGATCATGTGAAGCAAAGACAATACACCTTAATAACCACTAAAAATGTAAATCTAATCTCCTTCCTTGTCTTCGGACCAATTTAATTGTTCAAGAATGTGATATAAAGATATAAAATGTGAGGAACCAAGGCACTTTACAAGCTAAATTTTGATTTAAAAAAATATTGTGAGAAATAGGCACAGTAAAAAAAAATAATTACTGGAAAGGAACATTGTAATATCAGCAATTAATGGATGAGCACTACTGTCATTAAAAATCAGCACTTTTCCAAAACTGACTTCACTGGACACTGAAGTGTTTCAAGCACCATCTAGTGGTGAATGTTGCATATAGGCTTTTCTGAAAACAAAGACTTAAAATATATGCCAGGTGATACAATAGTTACATACCCTGAAGACTGAAGACAAAGAGCATGCTGGAAAAGATTGATGGGCCCCTTTCAAACCTACATGTCTATGGAAACCTAAGATCTACACAAATGTTCAGGTCTTATTATTTCCATAACCTTTTCTAATAATCAAAAACAAATGTCCAACAGTGTTTGTAACCCAAACATCACAGCACTATCCTAATACATGGGAACTAGGAAGTACAAGGTTCAACAAGGACAAGCAGAAAGTCCTGCACTTAGGACAGAAGAATCCCATGTACCAGCACAGGCTGGGGGCTGAGTGACTAAGCAACAGGTGTGCAGAAACAGGCCTAGGGGTTACAGTGGACAATATGATGGACATGAGTCAGCAGCCATTGTTGCCCTTGTTGCCAAGAAGGCTAACAGGATACTGGGCTGCATTAGTTGAAGCATTGCCAGCAGATCAAGGGAAGTAATTATTCCCCCCTATTCTGCACTGGTGAGGCCACATCTGGAGTCCTGTGTCCAGTTTTGGGCCCCCGCACTATAGAAAGGATGTGGACAAGCTGGAGAGAGTCCAGCAGAGGGCGATGAAAATGGTTAGGGGGCTGGGGCACATGACTTCTAAGGAGAGGCTGAAGGAACTGGGCTTATTTAGTCTGCAGAAGAGAAGACTGAGAGGGGATTTAATAGCAGCTCTCAGCTACCTGAAGGGTGGTTCCAAAGTGGATGGAGCAGGTGGCAGATGATAGAACAAGGAGCAACATAAGTTGCAGCAAGGGAAGTTTAGGTTGGATAGTAGGAAAAGCATTCTTATTTGGAGGGTGATGAAGCGCTAGAATGGGTTACCTAGAGAGGTGGTGGAATTTCCATCCTTGAAGGTTTTTAAGGCCCGGTTCGACAAAGACCTGGCTGGGAAAATCTAGTTGGGAATGGTCCTGCTTTGAGCAGGGAATTTGACTGGATGACCTCCTGAGCTCCCTTCCAGCCCTAATTTTCTATGATTCTATGATTTTAAGTGACACTAATGAGAAAGAACAAAGGAAGGAACTGGCTATGCAAACTGATTAAAGCTGAGAAAAGAGTGAGAAGCATTACGAGAATCAAAACGATCATGACATTTTTAATGTATGCTTTTACTAATCCAACATATTTATATGTAAACAGAAATTTTAAATCTCTCCTCCTTCTCCTATATCTGAATGGTAACCAGAGTTAGATTTTCCCTTTCGCTAGCACACAGAATTGGGAAAGCTCTGAAGAAAACTTCTCTGAAGGCCACAAAATCTCTCACCAGCAAATTGGAGATAAAACTGCACACTAACAGCAAAAGAAAAAATAAGCAGAGGCTGAAAGGGATGGCTACTCAATGAATGCAAGAAAGTGGTAGGCAAAAAAAATGCAATTGCTGGTAAGTAAAACATGCTACCTACGGGAAAAAGATAGGAAAAAACAGACTAGAACACCTCTGTGACAGGACAAGTAAACTGTCACCTTCAGATCACTAATTAAAATTCAGAGGAGGTTGTCTTTTCAGACTCAAATACTTATTCAAAGACTTACACCGTACTGAGCTTCACAATGGCATGTTGCCCCACTAAAGTAAACTAAAGCACTCATAGTGTCTGGTCATAGTGAAGTCTGTACTTAACTTTTTGCAGAATTACTGTCACACACCAGCCACTTGGTTATCCATACAAAGGAGCTGGTTGAATTTACATCACTAAAACCTATGTTACACTAATCCTGGGAGAAAGACTGAGTGAAAATGGTCATCTGACCCTTAAAAGTTATTTCCCCCCTACCAGAGGACTGGCTTACACTGGTGGGGCTGTGTGAACAACAGTTCATAAAATGAACTACAGACCAGTGACTCTCAATCAGAGTGCCATGCCACCCTGGGGTGCCACCAGGTCCTTTGAAGGGTCCTGCAAGTTGTGAACAAGTAAGCAGGTACGGGTAGGCTGAGATCTGTCCCTGCCTGGCTGATTCCCCCCCACCCACCAACCTCCACTGTCTGGTCCCTCTGCAAGGAGGTAAGCACTGTAATATAAAAATCAGTTTTTGAAACTGGGTGCCACTCAATTCTCAAAAGTTATGGAGGGCTGCCTCAGGTCCAAAAAGACTGGGAATCGCTTCTGTAGACAGTCATCTCTGCTAGGCTTCAGTACAGATTTAACCTGGGAACTTCAGTCTCTTTGCGCTAAAGGAGACTTCTTTCAACTTTGTTCAGGTACCAAGCTGTTTTACAGCAGGCTTGTCCAACCTACGGCCCGCAGGCCGCCATGCGGCCAGCCAAGGCATTTTCTGTGGCCGGCAGTGCTGCGACGGGAAACCCCTTGTCCCTCCCCCAACCCCTCAGCAGCTTCCTAATGGCTGCTGAAGGGCTGGGGAAGGGACAAGGTTCCCACACGCACCGCATCAGCATGGTGCGGCCCAGCCAGGTCCCTCACAGGGATGGACCCCTCCCTGGCCGGGGGCAGCGCTGGCTGCGGCTGCTGAGCGGCCCCACCTGCCCACCCTGACGAGCCGGTGCCCGCCCAGGCGGCCGCAGCCAGTGCCGCGGGCTCGGGGCAGGGGCAAGACAGGGCCC
>NW_005842899.1:23219-34514 GCF_000455745.1 Alligator sinensis | reverse complement strand
GCCCCCCCCCCCGGCCCACTTCAAGCCAGCCCTGCTGCCCTGCCCTGCCCCACAGCAAGGCGGCGCCTGCTCCCCCGGCCAGTCTCCCCCTGCGCACTGCGGCTCTCCGGACCCGGCCGCCCGTGCACAAGGCCCCGAGTCCCAAGGGGGCTGCTTCTCATGTGCTGCTGGGGACAGGAGGCGGTGCAGGCACATGTGGCCACAGGGGCAGCGAGGTGGGCAGTGGCGGAGTGGAGGGCGCCTTTCCCGCACATCCCAGGGAGGCTGTGGCTGGGAGGACAAGGAGGAGCCCGGACTGGGGCTCCCGTGCATGGCAGCAGTTCTCCCTGCCCTGCTCCGCTCCGTGCCCAGCTAAGCCTCAAGTCTCTCTTGCAGCCTCTCGGATGCACTGAGGAGCCCCCGTTCCCTCCTCCCTCCCCTCCCACCTGCCCCTTGCAAGGCAGTGAGCGGCAGAGGCTGCAAAGCGCCACGCAGGTATCTCCCACTGAGACACATCCCTCCACCTGTGATTAGTTTCCAGTCTGGCTGATATCTTTTTCACGTTTGATCTGTCGACTTGCATTATGCTTCTTTCATTATGCGACAGTGTTTATTTTAGTCAAGTGTTTGGTATTATTTCATTGTTGCTTTTATATTGTTTTTATTTTGGATTTTAAACCACATTTCCAGACCCATTTCACTGTCACTTCCTGCAATTTCATTGGTGTCACAGGTCATGTGACATCACTTCCTGATGCGATACCACTTCCTGTGAGGTCTTTGAATATGGCTCACTGGCCCACTGGGTAATAAAAAGTTCGTGATCCAGCCCCACATTCAAAAAGGTTGGACACCCCTGTTACACAGTCACTGGGGCATCGGCTAGCAGGAGATGCTATAACATTCTCATCCTTTGTACGCAGGGCAAGTTTTTCAGAAATGTTGCACTGTAGCCAACATGCTAGCAACTATGACTGTGTGATTGCTGGTAAAATGGTTTTCTGCATCCTGCTCCTCTTTGAAGAAGCAAAAGTTTGATCTTCTCTAAACAAAGTAAAACAGCAGTAGTCAAAATGACAGTTGCAGTCACTACCTCTCTGTATTAGGACTTCAAGCACTGCTAACATGATGAATATGAAACAGCGTTAAGGTCTGTGGGATATGCTTTAGGGTGGTTCAGCCCAGTTTTTGTATCTCTTTAACCATATCGTTTGGAAAACTGGTTAAACCAGTGTCTTTCTCCCCATCCCCCTGCATCTGCCTCAGTATGGATGCAGTTATACTAGCACAAAAGTACTTAGGCTGGTATAGAAACAAGCTTATACCAGTATGGAAACAAGCTGCTGGAAAGATTCCCTGATGCACATGGCCCCTCAGCCCGTGTATTACATTTGAAATGCCACTATCTGCATTGTACCTACTCCGTAAGAATAATCATTAGTCATAAGGTTGCTAAATGTGGAACCAGAACAAGTGGCCTACCACAGTGGTCACTGCTGGGACCCACATTTATTTCCATTAATCTAGATTAAGACTTTATGTCAACTATGAACAGATTTGCTGACACAAAACACCGAGGAGCAGCAATCACACAGCAGGGCCAATCCAAATTGCTTCTTGGAATGCAGCAAGTCTGAGATAAGACTTGGCTTCAAGTTACTCCCATGACTCTCAATTACACTTACAGAAACAGTAGCTCACATTACACAGCTACTTTTGTTCAATAGCCTTGTGAAATTATCTGTGAAATCTGTCAAATGAAAATCAAGGCAACTTCTGTTCACACCATTATTAGCTGTAGCACAATACCCTCAGTAAGTACCCCAGCTCTGTCAGGCAAAGCTAAATATTTACTAGAAAAAAGGATAAATACAGTTGGAAAAAGGCAAAATGACTAAATTATGCACTGAAATATTACACAGGAAGTTAGGAACTGCGGTACTAAATCAGACCATGGGTCATCAAGCCCAACATCCTGTCGTAAGAGAAGCAAGCATCAGATGCATCAGAAGAGGAAGGAGCACAGATCTCACAGCAGGCACACACAGGATAACCTGACCCTCCAAAATGTCTTCCCTTAATCCATAACAGTAAGAGATGGGCTTATGCCCTGCTACTTGAAACTAAACAAAATTTGAAGGGATACTAAAGGTATTAAAATCAGGCATTCTTCCTGCCCACAAAAATATCCAACTTCTCTTTGAATAATGCCAAAAAATGTTAGGCTTCAACCTGTACTTGTGGCAATGAGTTAAAAAACTAATTGTACACCGTGTCGTAAGGACCACTTCCTTTTACTGAATTTTCCAACTTTCAGTTTCACTGAATGCCCCCTTCTCCTCCTAGCATTACCAGACAGGGAAAACAGAAGCTCCCTTTCAACTCTTGAAAGACAACTGAACAGAAAGGTAAGGAAATCCCAATGAGCATGAATATGATTAATAATTCTAAACACACAAGTCACGTGATACAGTCATGACAGCATAGACAAAGAAGTGCAATAAAAGGCAAATGCCGTGCTATTTTTGAGTGGTATATGGGTTTAAAATATTTAAAATCCCTAGATGTCTATATGTGAAAGACAGAGACAAATTATCCAATGCCAGTCACATAGCTAGTTATAACTTTTTAATCCATAACATTTAGAAAGTGTCCACTTCTCCCTCTCCCTCCCTCTCTCTCTCTCTCTTGCTCTGCATCCTAGGACTCTCCTCTCATTCATCTCATGCTTATCACACTTGTTTGATATGTTTCAAACTGGGTAGCATTAAATGCTCTAACAACAGGAGTTTGTTTTACTTTGGCTGGATTCCCTAAACCTGACCCCAGATCCACTGGTTGTAGATGGCTGGTACTAGCCAACTCCAAACCACAGTCCCTGAACAAATAACTATTGTTAAAATAATTTAGAGTTTGTTCTATGCATTGTTCTGTGTTGCTATCAAAGGAAACACTCACATGAAAATATAAAGGCAGGAAACATAACAAAAATACATGCTCTTGGCAGCGTCTCTTTGCCCACTGGAGACTTCATACATGGTGAATCATACCGATTAATAAAAGAGACACTGTCTGCTGTTTTAACTGAAGATAAGCAGATTCTGCACAAGAGAAGCAAATACTTATGGCTTATAACAAATCTTGTAGAAGGTCACTGTGCCTCCCAAGCTCTCAATGGGCAGCCTTCTGCAATTCCAGAGGGCAATTCCTTTCCACCGAAAGAGGCACACAGCTCTCCTATTCTCTCAGTGGGCAGTTTTATCATGCTTCTATCATGTCAGGATCCAACCCAGTATGATTCACTCAAAAGGGAGACATCCTTCTGGGATCCAGCTCAGATTCAGCTCCCACCTAAACAACCAGTGCACCTGACTGACCAAAGAAGGGGAAGCCACCTACATTTTGCCCAATAGCCTAGTTCAGGAATGTCAAATTCACCCTGTCCCCAGGGCCAGATCTAGACCACAGGAGATCCTTACAGGCCAGATCCAGACAACACCAGGGCAGCAGAGCAAGTGAAGGTAGAGACGTGGGGATTACTGCAGCCATTGCATGCCCCTCACTGTTGACACGGGTCCCCAGTGGGGCTCTGTACCCCAGTTTTTGGTAGTGAGCCCTGCCCCAGTGAGTCTTACTCCTGAAATTCCCAGCCCCTCAACAAGTCCAGTGGCTCAAGTACTTGACACCCCGGTCTAGTTTGTTAGGGAACTTGCCCAAGAAGTTCATAGATTCATTGATTGTAGAGTCGGAAGGGACCCCAAAGGATCATCGTGTCCGACCCCCTGCCCCAGGGAGGAAAAGGACTGAGGCCAGACGACGACAGTCAGGTGCCTATCTAGCCTCCTCTTGAAGACCTCCAAGTTAGGTGATAGTACCACCTCTCTTGGAAGCCCATTCCAGATTCTGGCCACCCTTACTGTGAAGAATTTCTTCCTAATGTCTAACCTGAATCTACTCTCCACTGGTTTGTACTCATTATTCCTAGTTACTCCTAGGGGTGCCCTGGTAAATAGCGCATCTCCAACTCTCTGTTGTCCTCCCTTGATAAACTTGAAGACCAAGGTTGTAACTCCACCTCACTCTGTTGAAGACGGCTCACTGGATGGAAAGGAATGTAATGTCACTGAGCCCAAAAGAAGAATGTATAAAGGGGGTACTTCCCAGGAAGGAAATGAGCTCTGGTTTCTGGCTTCTGCTCACAATGCTGCTCATATATTTAATTCAAGAACTATTTCAGGCAAAATGCAGAAATCTGTCCTGTATCCTTCTCCTCCCCTCTGCATCCTCCACTAGAGGACTCTGTGGTGGTTTATGCATTCCCTAGACAGAATCAGATCCCACATGAACTTAGGTAGAGGTAGGAGTCTAGATGGCTATACTAGATCGCTTCCAAGTACACAAGGAAGGTTGACTCTACGCAGTTATGGGATTTTTCAGGCCAAAATAAAGGGATCTAGACAGCTTAACAATTTGGGGGACTACTATGTTGGTGGAATAGGTTCATTTTAAGTAACCTATAAAAGCCATTTAAAGTGCTACTTAGACATTTCAAAGTTAGAATAGGACCTGGACAACTATTTTGCTACCAACACCACTCTTCTTTTAAACCAGCTGGAAAAGGTTAGTTCTTCAACCATTTCACAGAAGCTTACCAAGAAATTTTGGTAGTTTACTGATATTTCCCACTCCCGCTAATATTGAATTGTGACATATCAATATTACATTCAGCAGTATACTCATCTTTCAGTCCTACCTATCTAGCTGTGGTAAGCAGACCATACATTCCAGTTGTGATTACATGAAAAACATGTAGGGGTGCATGCTTGCCTCCTTAGCTGTAAATGAGATCTCTCTATAAACTAAACAAAAATGAACTTTGAATGTAATGTTGAACTTCCAGAAGAGCACAGAACCTACAACCACAAAACATGAGAAACAAGTTTAATACTACATGTTATAAACAACATATATATATGGCTGTTTCAATGTATACATTGAAACATACTGTTAAAACATTACTATAAGTTATTGAACAAAATATATGCAGCATGACATACAGCCTGAACTGACTTTGCTCTAGCTAGGGACAGACATTACACATAAACCAATTTAAGTGATCAGAAACTGGTTAAAATCTGTAACAGAACAGATGTTCAGTGCACATAAACCAGTTTGAAAATGTCTGAAACCAGTTTGAGATACACCTGGTTGAATGTAGTATCAGACTTAACTGATTTGGGTCAAACCAGTTTATGCAATGTCCATCCCAACCCCCTTGCTGGTTTAAGTTAAACCAGACTCCCCCAGCATCCCAGCATGTTCTCTGGGCTGGGCACAGCTCTCTGCTCCACAGAGGCTCTCTGGCCCCTCCCCCCTGCTCCCTGGCTGCAGCTCCAGCAGAGACTGAAGGCATCTACCTGGCTTCTGCTTCCCCCCCACCCTGCTGCCTCTAAGCAGGGATTCCCCGTACCCTCTGCCTTACACAGACACACAGCATTAGCTATCAGACCACATGCTGGCTAGGTCCATGCTGTGGCACCCAGGAAAAAGGCAGAATCAACAGGTAGCTGACAATGTTCCTCTGTTGTTTTCTTAATGGAGTGATAAACACTGAGTGAGGGGTGATAAACACTGTGTTATCAATTCCCTACGGGACTGGTCAGAAGGAGGGAGGGAAACCCCTCCCTAACCAAAGTGTCCTGCGGGGGCCTGGCCACACCCCCCTCAGCTCAGCACTGTGGAAGGGAAGGGAGGGGGGGCTCCCCTAACACTCCCCGGCTTCTAGCCTGACCCACTGCAACATTTTTTCAGTCCAGAGGGGATGTCTGTGCAGTTACATACCAGTTCAGCCTAGCCAGGTTAGACTAACCTGAAAAGATTGAATCAATTCAGGCTCAGGCTCTTTGAATGTGCATCTCTAGCCTCTGTGTCCAAGTGAGCTAAGACAAGAGTACAAAATTGCACAAGTGTTTAGAGAAGCATACACCAGTAGTATTGATTACAATTTTTTTAATCTATAAACAATACCACAATTTTGACATAAATGAATTCATGGAGACACTATAGAATAAAATAATGACTGTAATGAACTTTCACAAAATATTATATTCAAAAAGAAAATCTTAAAAAAAAATGTAAGTTTTATCTTACTCACTTCTCTGTGGACTTTTCCATTCTTGTTTTATATTGTTTAGCCCACATTACAAGAATTACAGAAAGCTGTGTGTTACTTGTGAAGACTGCATGTCATGACAGGCATTTTGTTCAGTAGCTAGCATTGATTTGTTAATTATTTTTGGTAGGCAGTATCACAGTATGAGCTCATTAGCTAGGTTTGTCAACCTGAGGAATTGTTGCATAATAGGGCTTCCAGATTCAATCCTGGTGTGAACACTCTGGGCATTTTTACATGTGCTCTGGGATACAGCGCCAGGTACTTTAATTAGTGAGCTGGGCTAAGTAAAAGTACCCACACATCAAGTGTATCAGCATCCTTGTGCTGAAAAAATGGCAGCAGCACACTTTGAACAAAAGCTCATTAAATGCGTTTCATTTCAAAGTGCCCTGTCGCCATTTTTTTTCAGTGTGGGGACACACAGGGGCACTGATACACATGATGCGAAAGGCTGCCAGAGTGTGTCAATTTCCAATCTCGAGCAGACTCAATTAATGAAGTCTGCTCTGACGCACTGGATTTCCAGTGTATTGGAGCAGGCTCCCTGCACGTCTACAAGAGCGCTCTTATTCCAGAACAAGAGAGTCTTGCTCCAAATTAGCTTAATCCCTTTCTAAAATGGATTAAGTGGGTGGAGAAGGCAATTCAGGCACAACAGAAAGGAATCCATGCACAAAATTAATCTGGGAAAGCTAGTAAATTCACACCCTACCTTAATCCAAATTAATTTTCCTGCGCAGACAAACCCTTAGCTTGCTTTCTAGTAGCATCCCCAAGTCTGTCTTAGACTCCCCACTTCTCTGACTGCCACACAACAATCTGTATTACTTGTGCTGCTTATTTTTATTCTAGATTCAGTACTAAGTTTTATCTCACATGTTACATCCGTATGATTAATTATTTCCATGTCATTTTCCATTCTGTGTTTGCAGCTTCCCCTGAATTTGGCCACGATGAGGAAATGTAATCAAAGTTGGAGTTTACCTCTTCCTCTAGAGCAGCAGTTCTCAAACTTCCTAAATTCACAAGCACGTTTCAATCACTTCTGCCATGGAACCCCTGTCCCTGGCTCCACAGGCTGTGTGAGTTGACACACAGCCAAGCAACTTCTAGCCTGCTCCACCATTACCCCCAAGCCCTTTGCAGAATCCCTGATGTCCCATCGCTGAAGCAAGGGGTCCAGTGGAAAACTGCTTTAAAACCACTTGCCTAGAGCAGCAGTTCTTAACCAGGGGTCCATGGCCTCCTGGGGGGCCGCAAGCAGGTTTCAGCGGGTCTGCCCAACCCAGCCCGTTGTAGGGAGGGGCCAGGCCCCCTGGGGCTGAGGCAAGTCCCAAGGAAGGCCCACCCCATGCAGCCCCACAGCCTCCATCTTGCGAGCAGTGCTGCAGGCAGGTGGGCAAGGCTCCATACTGCTGCTGCTCAGGTAAGTGAGGCTCCATGGTGCCATGGTGCCGAGCCCCACCCACTGCACCCAGGGCCATGTGGGCAGGGATGGGGAGCCAAGCTGGTCCTCTCCCGCATGGGGAACAGCACAGGTGGGCTATGAAATGTTTATAACATGCTGGGGGGAAGAGGGTGTCTCAGAAAGAGAAAGGTTGAGAATCCCTGCCCTATAGCAAGGGTGTCACACTTACGCCATGCCCCGAGTTGGATCTGGACCCTACAGCCCTTGCAGCCCAGAATGGCCAATCCAGAGGCAGAGACGGGGCCAGTGGCAGCAGTCAGCACAAGCAGCAGCTATGTCAGCACATCCCTTGATCAGTCTCCAGCCACCAGTGGTCACGTCCAGTGGGACCCCAGAGCCTGATTCTGTGGCAGGCCCTGTCTCCTGGTAGCCTGACTCCCAAATCTCCTAGCTTGCCAGGGGCCTGTGGGCTGGATGGGGCAGCTCCATGGGTCTGATCCAGCCAACGGCCATACTTTTGACACCCCTGCTCTAGAGAGAAGGGAAAAACGATAATGTTGGGTCCTAATTTTATTCCCTTCTGTATTACCTTTTTGACATGACTCAAATATGTGCTGGTCAACCTATTTCTGATCTACACAATGGAACTTTTCAGCAGGTCAGAATTTCTTCCAGTTACATGTTAAGTTTATTGGTTGACACCTGACTGATATTCAAATATGCTATTATCCACAATAATCACCATCAACTCAATCAGGTCATTACATCAGAAATGGATCTGAAATGTACATGGTCTAACCCTCTGCAGCAAGTGAGAGATTCCTGGCCAGTTACTTTGGGGAAAATTTCTCCTTTGGTTTCTGAGAACTGATAGTAAAGGGGGATTAGAAGAAACATAATAGGTTTTCCACCTCTAATATCTATCATTCTATGTGGTCACAGTGCATTTCTACAATGCCTTTCCCACTAATAGTCAGGCATTATCTTTTATGTCCTCAAATCTTTCACACAAAAATCTAGCTAACTGACCATTAATTTCTAATTCTTTCCCATTATCCTCCTTACAGGTTTCTCCAGTTTAATACAGACAAGAGATATTCTAAACTGCTACAGTTACTCGAGTAAGTTACTTGAGAGGTTTTTAAAGGGGCCTGAAATACATTTAGAAATAATTAACCATACAAATTAGAGATGGAAAAGTTCTACAGCGTTAGGTCATCTAATCCTCCTGCCACCCACAGGCAGCAATGAGGAGATATACAGCATGGATAGAGGGAATGACAAACAATGAGTTTAAAAAGTTTAAAACAGCTCCCTTGGCTAGGAGCTGGAACCAACTTCCAAGGGAGGTGGTGCTGGCCCCTACCCTGGGGGTCTTTAAGAAGAGGCTGGATACTTACCTGGCTGGACTCATTTGAGTCCCGTTTTTGTTTTTAGGGTGAGTGGTTTTGTTTGTGTTTTTGGGTTGTTCTCCCGCCCTGGCGGGGGGTCGGGCTAGAAGATCTATTAGGTCCCTTCCGACCCTGAAACTATGAAACTATGAAACTATAAGTTGTACAGCTTTGCCTGTAATATCATGGGAGTAGGAAAAGGATCACAGACTCCCAATTGTCCAAGATATGAATAAAATAAAAACAAGCAAGGGAAATTATTTAGTTTGATGCCTGGAGGTGTAGCCCGCTGTAAGTTCAGAAAGCAACATTTAAGCTACATTATCAGGAAAAAAGCCAATGTATTCAGCTCTGGAGGAAGCTCAGTTGCCTGGAAATTATAAAAATTTAACTGGACAAATTGCCAGGAAACTTACTATAGGGAACAATCTAATATTGGCAGCAAGGAGGGTTGGAGAGTTTAATAGTTTTTTTCCATCTCTAACCGCGCTGATTCTATAACTGCTTCCAGTGAGGGGCAGAGAGTTCTTTGAAGGTGATGGAGGAGGGGGAGAAATTTCCAGGCAGGCAAAAAAGTAAAGCTCAAGAGACTTTTATCCAGTTCCAAATCAGACCTGAATGTGTAACCTAATTTCTCTCTTGTATCAAAGGTAACTGTCCCAAGAAAGGAGAGGTAATTCCTTTAAGCAGAAAAATGACAGGAAAAGACAGATAAAGGTTCCACTGATAACCTTCCCAGTCTGGCTGTAGGCCAGCTGAGGCAGCACCATCTTCCCTCTGAGCCCCTGAAAAACTGCACCTTCCCATAAACATGTTTTTTCCTGAACCTGTGTGAAACCTAAGGTGGACAAGATGTTAATATGGAAACAACCACGTCTAGAATTTAGATATTAGTAGATAAAATGAAGCGTAAAGGCCCCCTCTACATGTTACACTTAAGGCGTGATTAACCAGGTAATTGTGCCTTAAGTTGGGACCCAGCTACACATTCAGCCATAATAATGATGTGATAAAACAAGCAATAAGCTACAAAGTTATCCCACAAAAATGTGTAATAACTTTGTAGCTTACTCTAATCACGCCATTAATTGAACATGTGGCCAAGAGTTCCCTTGTGGCAGGGAGCCCCATCAGCTGAAGGGCTCCCAGCCACAGGGGAGCATCACTTGCTGCCAGCCCCGGAGCTGACAAGGCTGGCAGTGGTGGCAGTGTTGTTGGATGAGGGGTTTGCAGTGGGGGGAACGCCGGCTCCCTGTGAGCCTCCTCAGCTGCAGTACTCACAGTGGGGGCAGTGTCTTTGGCTGTGGGGCTTGCAGCACGGACAGCACAGAGAAACACTGCTGCCACTGCAAGCCCCACACCTCACAAGCCTCATGGTAGGGGCAGCATTCTCACTGCTGCCCCCCTGCTGCCCCCACTACGAGACACTCAGCTAGGGGGGCTCACAGTGGGGAAGCATTCCAGCACTGCCCCTACTGCAAGCTCTGCAGACCATGTTGGATGTGGGGCTCGCAGCGGAGGCAGTGTGGGAAACACTTGCCTTACTGTGAGCCCTGCCAGCTGTGGGCTCACAGCCATGGGAGCTGGTGCAAGGGAAGCCCAGGATTATGATCCCAGGCTCCCCTTTCTCCAGGGATAAGGCATAGTGGGATATAATGTGTGATCCCACAATCGGGCTTCCTGCATGCATGTGTAGTATGGCAGGAGGCACGATTGTGTGGATCACACATTAGATCCCATTGCACCTTTACCTGCATGAGCATGTCCAGATGAGCACAAACGTACCTCTTGCTCCGCCTCAAACCCCTTTGAGGCAGGGCAAGAAGCACGTGTGGCAACAAAAAAATGTTCCCTGTGCTGCAAACTTGCAGCACAGGGAGAAAATTAGACAAAAAAATGAAACAAAAAAAAGCAGGGCCCCCAGACCTCCCCGATCCTTGCCCAACCGGGCCCTGCCACCCTCGGGGTCCCTGCACTGCCTGGCCGGGCCCAGGGCAACAGGGCAGCTGGGCAGCGCAGGGGCCCTGAGGGCCTGGCACTCAGTTCCCGCACACCGCACTGGGTCCTGCCACCAAGGGTCCAGCCCAGCCAGGAGGCAGAGGGGCCCCAAGAGTGGCAGGTCCTGCCACCAAGGGCCCGGCCCAGCAGCAGAGAGGCCCCAGAACCCGGCTGGGCCTGGCCTGCAGTCCTCACATGCTGTGCTGGGTCTTGCTGCCATGGCTCATAGCGCCCCACTCCCACTGCTGCTGTTAAAGGTAAGTTATGGGCCCTAGGTGGAGGGGCTGGGGGAGGGCCTGGGACCCTGGGCAGGGGGGCTGTTGCCCTCCAGGGTGCCTGGGACT
>NW_005842899.1:13666-22995 GCF_000455745.1 Alligator sinensis | reverse complement strand
GGGGGGGGTGTAGAGTGGTCTTTTGTGTTAACTGTGGAAAAACATGGATATTGGGATATTTTCAAAAATGGATTTGGGATGCTGCTGCAGCAGTCCAGCTGGAACAAGGGGTAGTGTCCCCAGGTACCAAGCGGCTGAGCCCCAGAAGCTCCAGAGAGCGAGTAGCCCTGAGCTACTTGCCAGGGCAGGTTTTTGTGCTGCTGGGGCCAGGACAGGGAGGCTTTTTATACTGCTGGGACAGCACAGGTCCTGGCCCCAGGCTGTAGCTCCCCCTGGCTGCAGATCCCAGAGGAGCCAGGCAGGGTTATTTTGCCCCAAAGTGGCACAACTTGCTCCACAACAAAGTGCATGTCCGAGCACATGCGCTGAGGCAAAAAGCCCTGGCTCAAATTTGCACCACTTCTATTTGAGCTGCTGCAAGCACATGTGCTTGCATGTGTGGACACTCCCTATGTGTAAAGGAGTCCAAAGTCTCAAACATGGAAGCTGGATTAGACAAGTTTTATTCACATGTCTGCAAAGTCAGGCCTAAGAACCTGAATCAACTGCCTGCTAAAGGCCACAACACACTCTTATTTCATGTGAGAGAGACTAAAACTACAGTGAGTACAACCAGCACATGTTGTGGGTCCTACCAGATCACACAGACCGGAAGGACCTATTCATCTTCAGAGTCAGCCAAGCTCCTAACTGCGGGTATGCAAGACAACTAGCATCGGTAAAACAAGCTTTGAGACTAGCAATGAGGAAACAGCAAATGGAGAAACACCACAAGAGGATGCTCATTTGTCATGTGAGAGATAATAGGAAGACAAAAACAATTACTAAAGCAGCCAGTGAGGCAAGCTGACCTATCATTTACAGGCAACAGATTTATTCCTTCCTGATTTAAGGCTGACTACACAGATTAGAAGGGAAGAGAGTTTATCTTCTGATTAAAAAAATAATCTTTTTAATCCTAGATTCAGAGTAGTAACCTGAAGACAAGTCTTTTCTTGTGCGAGCATCACAGAACCCAAAATAACTTCTTAAGTAAAATAATGATGGTGTGGGATGCAGGCTCCAGCAACCTAAGAAGAATCAATGACTGGCCCTTAACATATCTCTGGGACAAATAATTTTCCTTGCTCTGTAACTAATTTAGCTTTCACCTGTGTGGGGGGGCTTACCTACTACTCTAATTTTAAGTTTATGGCACATTAAACCTTAGCTATATCACATCACTCAGTAACTTACAGGGCAGGATCATTTACAATTTTGGCTTGCAGCCTTAGAAACCAGTCTAAAACTGGGACCACTGCAACTGAAATCATCTTCACCTAACAAGCAGTCAAGCCCAACGTTGTTTCATTATGGAAATTTCCCCTTCCGTTGACCTAGCACAAGGATTTTATGTTACCTTTGTACTGCCCTTAAATGACATTAATTTACTTATTTCAATGGACAGCAACATCTTCAGGTGGCAAAATACCATTGATCTGAAATAAAATTACTGTCTCAAAAAATCAGCTATTAGATACGATCATGTTAGCTGAGACAACTGGAAATAAAAGATGTCCATACTAAGGTTTATTAAAAAAAGAAATCTCATATAACTGCAAATCACTGAGTTGGTGTTGCTGGTCTGTGTGACTGTGTGATTGTATTACAGTTACTGACCTTTGTCCTCTCACCCTGCTTCACAAGTTGCTTGCTGCAGCCTGTTTCAGATTTAAGTTCTGTGGGCAAGCACTTTGTCTTCTGCAGTGTTTGGATAGCACCCAGCACAATGGGGCCCTGATGTCGTGGGGTGCTTGGCCACTACCTGACTACCCTATTACACCAGGAACAGTACACACAGTGCTCATTTACATTTTAAGCAGCCTACATAGACAGAGGAAATAACTGCCCTGCTTTTACAAAGGGGGATCTGGGGGACAAAGAGAGCAAGTGCCAAACCCTATTTCATCCTTATGTGCCTAAGTGGCATTTATATAGCTACCTAGCAGGTTCAGGCCCTGACAGCTACCCGCAAGGGGGGCAAAAACTACCCTGTAGTTATTTATCCATTTTATCCAACATATATTAGATGCAAAGTGCAGAAAAGCCACTGGGGACAAGGGCTGGAACCCTGGACCCTTAGTCCCAAGAATTCCCATTATGCTGAGCCATATTGCCTCTGGCTTTCTCTCCTCCTGGCCCCACATGACTGCCCTTCCTGATAGCCCAGTGATCCAGCTTCAATAGGAGGTATTCTGGAAGTTGGAGATGCATGTTCAAATCGGCTTGGGGTGAGGGGAGCACAACATCTAGCATCTGGGTCTACCCCTCTCCCTGGGAAAGTACCACAACTTTCAGGATTGAATCTCTGGCCTACAGGGTATTTCATCCAGCCTGCACAACTCCCCAGAGGTCTAGAAATCTGGTGACGGAAAAATGGAGGCAGCATTAATCGCTGCTCCCCCGTTGCCAAATTTACGGACTTACAGGGTGCTCTGCAGGCCAAATAACGTGGTCCTGCACAGCCAGATCTAGGAGCACAGGATCAGGCCTCTCTTCTTGCATTAGGCATGTACCTGGGTGATCCTGCTCTGCCACAAATAGAATCTAAGCTCTGCTTAAGTGTCCAAAATTCCTCCTACATAGCTACATAAACACACTGAGGCACATAAAGATGAAATGGGACTTGACTCTATTTGACTTATCCATGGTCATACTGAGAGCCGGTGGCAGCAGGAGATATCAAATCCAGGTCTCCCAAGTGTCAATCTAGTGCTTAAAGCACACACACATCTTTTCTTTCTGTCCTTCCTGAGGATTTAAAGATCATAGTTTAATGCATTCTTCCCATCCCATTCTAACAAGCCTCCACCCAAAATATGCTACGATGAAGACCCTCTGTTACCCCTTTAATTCTACAGTTCAGCAACAAAAAATGATGGGCTTCCCAGTGCCTATTGAAAGTTAACAAATCAGGATTCTGCTGGACTTTTTAAAGCCAGAACTGCAGACTGTGGCATATTTACTAAGCAACTTGTTTTCGTTATTCCATTGGGTCATTGTTACAGGCTACAGAGAGGTTTCACAGTACATTAACATTTAATTTTTGAACAGTAAAGAGAGTATATTATTTCACGATTTACAGATATTTTAATTACACACACCAGTATCCAACCATCTTATTTTATAGTAACCAATTTAATGTGCAAGTGCTAGAAGTCAGATCATTATTCATAGATTCCATTAGTTTTGACAGAGGTCAAGGAAACCTGTTTCCACTCTTCTCAGCATGGCACAATCCTGTCTTCTCAGGAAAATCAGATGCATTTGAAAATAAACTCCTTGAATAACAGTGGGGAGCAGGGGGATTCTGGCACCCTACAACTATCAATGGTCAGCATGCTAAAGAAGTGATGTAATTTGTGTCTCCATCAGCATGAAAAGGCCAGTGTTAGAGACTGGATACCATTTTTTTCAATCTACTGTACAAGTGACTTCAGTCTCATGCCTGGGGGAGGGAGGGGAAGACTGTTATGTTACAATGTCTGTGAGAAAAAATATTTTAAATGCATCATCTTCTTGACAGATGCATACAAGAAATATTCCCAGGTGATCTGGTTCATTGAACAACATTCTGGGAATTGTGCCTATGTCCATTTGCCAGTGTAATGTGATCGTTTAGCATAATTAGGGCATGGAGTATTTCTATACTGCTACAGACTTAGCAAAGATTTGTAACATAAACATTTGCCAAAAAGTGCATCCTGCTGCCCAGTGTTATGGGATCACATACTTTAAGATACTTGTATGGTTGATACTCCCTTAAGGGGGCAGAGTTAAGGTCACTATGGGAATTCTCTCTTTCCTCCTACTTGTGGGTTTAAATATCATTCTTAACATCACATTGCTTTTTCTGGTATTGAATTATGAAGGGGTGGTGTGAGAGGAAATATCACAGCACAAAGGGCATGGATGCAGGAACAGGTTAATCTAAAACAAGTCAAGCTGAAAAGCTGTGAACACATGATGCAGCCCCTAGGAGCGATATAAGCCCACCCCCAAAGTGACAAATTTACCCCTGGCTAAATCAGGGGCAGTTTTCTCAGTTCTTTAATGCCCGGCCAACTCATCTGGGAACAGCTGCCAAGTTGCAAATGCTCCAGATGTTATGCCTCCCTAGCTGCCTCTCCATTCACATGTAATTTGGAATGAGATAGGGAAGAAACCATGAAGGCCTTACTTGGTACAAACAAGTTCCTATCCCAAGCTTCCCCTACAATCCACCTTTTAATACACTTATCCATCAACTCAGAGGAATATCTCCATTGTGAGGGAACACAGAAATAGCCAGGCAGCCTTCTATCCTGATTTGGACAACAGCTGGCAAAGATACTTTACAGTAGGTACAAAACCTCCCCATAATATAACAATATACAAAGAGGTTTCTCACCTAATCCTAAATACAAGGTTTTACTGAAGTCATGAACATTATCTCAATAAATGCCTAAGATTCTCTGATAAACACTTTGCTCAATATCATGTAACAGCGAGTGCCACAGGTTACTTATATACCACATAAAAAGACCAATCATTTTATATACTGCCTTTTAATTTAGTTGAACTGGAAGCTCCCTTGCACTAGGATGGAGGGCAGCAGAAAAAAATCAAACAATTTATTTTCTCTCTCCAGCTCATTACTTTATGTGCCACTATCATGCTGTCTTCTTCTGCTCCAAGGGGAAGCTTTTCAAAAGCTTAAATGGCATCTAAAGCATCTAACTGCCATGTTATCCTTCAGAAATCTCCTTTGTAATCTTTCTCATTTCTCCTCACATGGATGCATTCTTTTTTTATTTATTCATTGACCTTTTATCTTTGCCATGTTTTTGAGACAGGGTGATCAGATACCAATATTCAAGATGACAGCACATGATTCACATTGTGGCAGCAGGCTCTTTTGGGAAGGCCTCCCTGCATTAGATTCTTACTGTAATTTAACATTCTGGTGGATTTTCCGGGTCGCGCTGAGGAGGTACTTTCCATCGAGCTGACCACAGTTTTAGATTAATTGCATTCCATCCTCTTCCACGTCTCAGTCTCCTACCCTCACATCCTTCCTCCAGCATGAACACTAACAATTTCTGTTGTGACAGCCTGCTGTGACTCATAGTCCAGTCCTTCCAAAATGTAAGGCTGCAGCTACTTTTTGTTTGGAGCAAGCTTTACAAATAGTACGCCCACCATAACACACAAAGTGCTACCCTGCAGCAAGTAGAGTGGAGGAGCCCCACTATTAATAGACTGGCTGATATGCACTCCTTTCAGCCTTTGTTTGGCAGAGTGGATGTCCATTAAGAGAAAAAGGTGGAGTCCTCCCTTCCTTTTCCAAAAGGAGAGGAAATGGATGTGTGTGTCTACTACACAAAAATGAGCTGGCTCCACACTTTCCAGACGCTCGTTAGCAAATACCAGTACTCAATGAAGGGGAAAGGAGGTTTCCAAAGTCAGCACTACAACATGAAGTTCAATATCCTGACCCTTTTCCCAGTCATTCTAGGGCACAAAATGGATAAAAACAGTGGCAGGTTGGAGTGAGCCATTGTTCAAAGTCAGGTTGTGAGCCTATGCTCACATGAGGTAAGAGGGGTTGTTGTGGCTAGGTAAAAGGTCTGGAATATACTGAATACCAGTAGCAAATATAGTGCCACCCTTTAATAAAAGGTCTCTTCCCTGCCCCTTTTTTCTTCTTGTATGTCAGATGTCGTGTTTAAAAAACAAGTTAAGAAAATGAAGATGAAACAATGCTTGCAAACATTGGGTGAAACTGAAATCCCTCTGTGAGAAAAGGATTGGAGGAAAGGGATGGAGGAGAGAAAAAATGCACTTGGCATTTTTCGAGGTGCACTCCTGACAAAGTCTACCCACATCACACACACTGACCCTCCCCATCCATGCCAAGAACAAGGAGGAAAGGGCAAGAACAGTCCTAACAAACCCTCCCTGCTTCCAAAGGGTAAACAGTCAATGCAAAATAGCCTGGTCTCCATGGGGAACTTATGCTGATATTGTTTTCTAAGGCACTCAAGTATAACGAACAAGACGTTAAAACAGATTAGGTCTGGAGAGATTAAATATTAGTGGAAAGAAGCTGCCTTTATGTGGACAGTTAATATCTAGCTGAAGGCAGAGCTATACTGCTTACCTACCATGCCAGGCAGTGTCACACTGCACAACCCCCACCCCAAACCAGAAGCAGTGTGGCTGCATTTGCATGATGTTAGATCTGGGCTAATTACCTCTCTGGTAAGGCAGGGCTAATCATCTAGCCCAGTATTTCTCAAACAGTGGGCCACAACCCAAAACTGGGTCTCAAGAATATATGAAAGAGTCGCAAACAAACTTTAAAAATGGGTCAACAAACTTTTAAAATGGATTCTCCTTTAAAGAAGAAAAATGTGGGAAACCGGGGCTTTTCCCTTGCAGGCTGGCAGATTACCAGTCTGCAAGGGAGGGGCTGCTTGGAGCCCCCGATGCCCCACAAACACCCCACTCTGTCCCATACACTTGGGGGCTGGGGGTGGGGGGCAGCAGGTTGAGAGCGAGAGGCACTGGTCAGGACTAGCCATCAATGTTTACAAATGGGTCCTGGTACAAAAAAAGGTTGAGAACCACTGATCTGGCCCACTGCTTCTCCTTAAGGTGGCTACACCACTTCCAGTTTGAAACAGAGTGTGCACAGAGCAGTGTCAGTGTAGTGTGCTTCCATGCTGTCCATCTAGTGCGGTCAGTCAGGTGAAAGCTTCCAGGAAGAAAACCCTCCATTTCTTTTTCTATTGAGGTTCTCTGTCCTGCACCCAGCCAAGGGCTACCTGAGCTCTTCTTTAATACTGTAGTGCGCAGGTTTGTTATTATCCTGAAATAGAATAGTTTTTTGATAGCATACTGTTAGGTTAACAATAATTTGGATTATTAAGAAGTATTAGCTTTACAGCTGAATACAAGGCATGACCTGTGGCCTAGCAATGCAGCTGACCACAAGGCAGAATGATAGCTAAGCCTTTGCTTGTGTCAAGTAATCATTTTAACTGTATTAAGCATTTTCTGAGTTAAAAAGTGGATCTGTGTCTGTGTGCTGAAAAATCAGCTACAGCAAAAAGCAAGATAAGACGGGAAAGCCATTATTCTGGGTGCAGTGGTTGTGTCCTTGAGAAGTATCTACTACTGTGTAAGGTTTTGCTAACATATTATAATGTTACTGTTACTTAACTTTTAGCTTTTAAAAAGTGCTAGTTCAGCTTAATAGAAATATGCTGTTACAAAGATTTGTAAAGCACCGCCCAAGTATTGCTTTTGTTAACCCTGTAAGTCTTGCCTTATTGTAATAAGTATAAAAGATCGCCTCACCCTTGAGGGGGGGCCATTTTGCCTTTTGCTGGCTTTATGGTCTTTGCTCGAGCAAATAAACAGCTGTCTTTCTTTACCCGCGTTGTCTGTCAATCAAATTACAGTTAGACAACGAACCTTAGGGAGGTTTCTCCCACCACAATACTGACAACTGAAATTAAGCAAGGCTGTTAATTTCTGTAACCCCCAAACATCAGCCTTTCCACCTCCACTTCTTATAGATCAAAACCATGGCCCAGCAACGTATAACACAAAGCAACTCACATATCTCTCCACTTTCCTCCAACTGGTCAAAACATGCCTCTAGCAAATACATAAGGCAGCTGATCAGGATCATATCCATTGCAATCCACTGCAGGAAAAGACCTATGCAGGAAGCAAAATCAACAAGAGAGGGTTTCCCTCCTGCCAGTAGTGGAGCTACAAGGTCAATGATCTTATTGAGCACATAAAGCTGCATCTAAAGGATTAATGTTGGATTAGATTCATCTAGGAAAAATGTAAGCTGCACAAAACCTGCACAAAACATGGCTGACAGAAACATTCCATTATTCAACTGAAAAGTAGAAACACTTACCAGCCATATTTGTATCCCACGATTTGCAGTGCTGTGCTAGTACATGACAGCCTAACAGACTATTCTTATGGTCCAAGTTGAGAGGGGTCTGAAATGTAAACAAAGCAACTCCATGAAAAATAAATTACATTTTTAAATGCTTCCAGATTCCTAATTGATGGCATTATTTGTCAGGAGGATAAGAAAATCTGACTTTCAGAACTGTACTTTTTCACCTGAATGCAACTCTTTCTGTAGAGACATCAAGGATCTAATTGGGTAGCCTCCACTTGAATCTATTCTCATTTAACTTTAAGGGTTTAACTCAGTATTAATTAGCCATCGTGCCTATTGCTTAAAGAAATGCTATAGCCATCCTAAGCTCCAGAACCTCCTCACTAAGTCTCATAATATTTACACTGTCTTCCGCAGGATCTGGAGTTTGCCTCCAGTTTCCCACAGCAGAGCTCCTGTTCCAGTCTGGCTTAAATACCACGTGGCAACTGCGTCTATTCAGAAAGTCAGGGCCCTCCTTCAAACATGCCTTTAAAATTCCCTAGACATATATCATTTCAGGATTAGCTGCACCAGCACTAAATACAGTTTAGCCATAAGTATGCAAATGTACAAACAAGGTTCTGCAGTTTTGCCAGCAGGCCTTAACCAAGTAAGCTGATGCCAAACACAGTTTGTCCTTATTTGCACTTACAGTTAAATGCCAGTCGTCACTGGTGAAGCTAAATGGAGAACTAAAGCAATGAATTTCCTGTTGTAGAAAAGTCCTGGGACACAGGACTGGAAGAGACTTCCATCACTGGGTCCAGCCCCTGCTATGGCAGATAATCGTGTCAACCACTCCAGACATACACTCTTTGGAAGCAGAATTAAGATTTGTGGGATAACATTATAAGAAGAAAAAGTTAGGCTCCCTCAGAATGAGATGCACTATGTCATGGGCCCAAAGGAAAATAAAGCTGGAAGAGACTTCAGAAGGCAATGTAGCCCAAACCCCCTGCTCTGGGGCAGGTCTGGCCTTCTCTAAATCCATCTTATGCAAGCATTTGTCTAACCTGCATTTAAGAACTTCCACTGGTGGAGACTCCACACCCCCCTAGCAAATCTAAGTTCCAGTACTTAGTCATCCTCATAGTGAGAAAGTTCTTCTTAATATCCAAGCTAAGTTTCTGTTGTTGCAATTAAAGAACCTTATTTTTTCTCCTGTCTCTACAACCACAGACATGCACTATTACCATCCCCTTTGTAACCAGCCTTTATATATTGAAAAACTAGTGTCAAATTTCACCTCCTTCAATCTTCTCTCATATTGTCTTCCAACCTTTCTTCATGTGTCATGTTTCCTAGAGCTCTAAATCATATTTGTCATTCTCTG
>NW_005842899.1:0-13635 GCF_000455745.1 Alligator sinensis | reverse complement strand
CTTTCCCATTTGTCTTCATCTTTCCTGAAGTGCCAAAAACTGGACACAGTCCTCCAGGTGACTGGTAGAAGGCTTACCACTTGGGACATTTTCTACTTGTCAAACCAATGGAAAATGTGCAGCAGAGAACAGCAGGATGATCTAATAGGTATCTTCTACTTCTATCTTCTGATGGATCCTTCAGGATCCAGCATCATTCAGCTGGGAAAGAGCATTAGTGGATCACTGAAGAATCTGCCCTCAAATAAGTATCAGAGCAATGGCTCGTGGATGGTTTACATAGCTCTCCTTGACTGGCCTGCAGAATAAGTTCAACAGGCAAAAAACAGTCAGCGAGAAAAGAAATACCAGAACCAAGATCCCCTTCACTGCCAGCTCTTCATGTGGTTTTGGTGAAATGGATCCAGTCCATAGCGCACAGGCTGTGAGACCTATTTGCCCCACCCTTTTCAACAGTCACGCAGGAAAGACCAGAGTGAACATTTCCTACATAGCCATAGATTTCCAGAAAACAAACAAACCCCTAGAGCAGAGCCACAAATAAAAAGGGAGGGGATTCATGACAGCAGATGCAGATGAGAAGTTTGGTTAGGGCACTGAAACTCAGGGGTGCACAGTAACAGTAGCATAACTAGGGGTAGGCAAGCAGGGCACCAGCCCCAGGTACCATAGTGACAGCTCCCTGGGCGTTTAGCGATAGCAGCAGGAGTCAGGTGTAGAAACATAGCATCACTGCTGTAAAAGCAGCATTAACAACCAAGGGCAGGCAGACCTCGCTGCAATTTGGCTACGGACAGACATTCAAAAACCCCAAGCCTGAACTGATTCAATCTTTGCAGGTTAGTCTAACCTGCATAGACTGAACTGATTTGCAAGTGAACAGACATTCACTTTTGATTCTGGAAATTCAGCCACATGCCCGCAGTGGCTCAGGCCAGAAGCCAGGGGGCGATAGAGTGAGCCCTCTGCTGCAGGGAAGCTGTACTGAGGGGGGAGCATGGCCAGGCCCCAAAAGACTGAGTGTTACTGGGGAGAGCTTTAAACCTCCACCCTGGCCTACAGGGACCCTATCCGGGGTGTGCCTGGAGGGGAAAGGGGGAAGCAGCCCCTGCCAGGTATTTCCCACCCCTGCCTGCTGCTAGAGTGGCAGGAGGCATGGCCAGCCCTGGCAGCAGCATGAAGCCAACAGAGATGGAGGGAGGTTTAATTCCCCCCTCCATCACCTATCCCACCAGCAGGGACCCAAGCTGGGGTCTGCCTGGCCGGGGTGGAGCACCCATATCAGGGTCCCCCCGCCCCTCGCTGGTGCAGCACAGGGCTGGGGGCGTGACCAGATGCCAGCCAGCATGGCTCCTGAGGTGAACGAGGCAGGGAGGAGGTTTATTTTCCCCTCCGTCCCCTCTAACCCTGGGGAACCCCAGCTGCAGTCTGCCTGGCCAGATGCAAGCAGCGAAGGCAGCAGCCGGGGCTGGCAGATCCCGGCTTCAGTCTCCCAGAGGGAGAGGGGATGGACCGGGAATAAAACACCCCCTCCCCCCTTCACCTCAGGGGGACATGCTGGCTGGCCTCTGGCCATGCCCCCTCCCCTGCTGCTGGAGCAGTGGGGGGGGAGGGGGGGCAGACCCTGACATGGGCTCCTACACCCCAAACAGGCAGACCCCAGCTCAGGTCCATGCGAGTGGTACAGGAGATGGAGGGGTGAATTAAACCCCCCCCTCTGTCTCTGTTCGCTTCATGCTGCTGCGGGGGCTGGCCACAGCCCCTGCCGCTCGAGTGGTGAGCGGGGCAAAACACCGGACAGGGGCTGCTGAGCCCCTGCCTGGCAGACCCCAGCCATGCTAGTGAGACACGGGACTGAGGGGGAACTAAACCTCTTCCCTGAACCCTTTGCCTTAGGGGGAGCGGCATCTGGCCATGTCCCTGCCCCTGCTCCAGCTAGAGAGCAGACAGGTGCAGCCAGCCCTGCCTTCCTGAAGCAAACACCACAGCCCTGGGCTGCAAAGCATGCTGGGATGCTGGAGGACTCTGATTTAACATAAACCAAGAAGGGGCCTGGGACAGAATTTCCATAGCTGGTTTGACCTTAATCAGTTAAGCCTAATACTACATTTAACCAGGTTTATCTCAAACCGGTTTTGGCCATTTTGAAACTGGTTTACGTGGACTGGACTTATGTTCTGTTACAGGTTTAAACCAGTTTCTGATCACTTAAACCAGTTTATGTGTAATATCTGTCCCTAGCCTTTGTGTCCCTGGGGCAAGCAAAACTGCCCCCCCCCCCCCCCCCCCCCTCCCCACGGGGCGGTTGTCGCCCCCCCCCCCCCCCCCCATCTCTGCTCTCCAGGAGGATTTTGTCCAGGGCACAAAAATTGCTATGGATGCCTTTGCTCAGTAAACCCGGATCTATGGTATTTGGGATCCTGTACAACCTGGAGCCAGTGGATTTCTTCTCCTATGTACAGCCCAGTACTGGATAAGCTAGAGTTCCTGTCCTGATAACCAAGGGGCACATTGCCACATTAGGACTGTGCCTCTGCTTCTTGCTATTACTCAAGCCTTGTCTCAAGGTTAAATGAAATTCTTTTTCTTTGCTTTTAATGGATGCTTTGGACTCATATTATCAATGCCAGGCAAGCACCTATTTTCAACCCCTAATGAAAGGGCATCAAGTTGATTCCTCATTTTGTGTCTGAAGCAAAAAAAAAAAGCTAGCAATTTTACCTACTGATTCAAGCAGAGGGGACCAGCAGCCACTGCCATGGACTTTTGATGGTGCTGGATGAACCATTGGATCCATCAGTGCTTCTGTTTCCTGTCATTAAATTGGAGGTGATGGCATCTCATTACTTCAATGGAGGTGTAAGGCTACAGACATATCCATGAAGTGCTTTCCAGCCTCTCGTGGCCAGGAGCAAAGGATAATTTGCTTGCTGCGTGCTGATACTGGTAAAGAACTAAAGCAGCCCTAACCAACTTTTCTATGCTGCGAAGTAGCATTCTTAGCAGCATCATAAAGAATCCACTGGGGTTTTTTTTAGAGTCAGCTGTACTGCTAAAAGAACTAGCCACACAGTTTCATTCTCTTTTTGTGGTTTAATGTGAAAGCGTCTGAGAAAACATTGAATTTTGGCTGACAACAGTTTTATCGTAACTAAGTGCTGGCTTTTAAACAGCCGTGAACCAGGCCTCCTCTTGCAAAGTCTCAGCTCTTTAATGTGGGACTGATGGGGGGAGGGGTAGGTGTCAGCTGAACTTATTGCTCCATCTAAGAAAGACATGGCTGGGGGGAAGGCAGGGTGGAAACTGTGGCAGTGGATTTAAGAGAAGGAGGCCAAACGACTGGCAAGAAGACCATGAGGAGCAGGGAATGATCTTTACAGGCAGGACAGATTTCAGGAATAGATCAATCTGTTAAGAAATGCTGAAGGAAACAATAGTCTCAGTCAGGGAGGAATCAAAACTCGTGGAAGAGGTGATATCTTTTATTAGACCAACTAGATATTTGCAAACAAATTATTTTATTTGTTATTATTAAATAAATAAAATCATTTGTTTGCAAATATCCAGTTGGTCTAATAAAAGATACCGCCTCTTCCCTGAGTTTTGATTCCTTTTGCCTCTAAACCAATACGGCTACAGCCTGGATACCTGAGGGACTTTTTCTTGGAATTGAGAGATGAAACCGAAATCCCTCAGAGAGAGGGACACTGATGAAGCTAGCCCTAGTGTCATGGATATAGGTCATAGCCATGTTGGTCTAAGGACATAGGCAGACAAGGTTCTTTGGATGAATTCAATATCTTTTATCGGACCAACCAAAAGAGTTGGAAACATTCTTAATTGGTCTAATAAAAGATATCAGATTTACCCAAAGAACCTTATCTACCTGGTGTCATGACAGGCCAGACTGACTCTTCTGTTGCTCACTTTAGACAACTGAAAACTTCAGGTGCTTCCTCAGTGAAAATCTTTATCCGGGGTCTGCCCTGTAATTCCTGTGCGTCAGGAACTCCCCTGTGGTCAGCAAGATCTCCACAAGAAAGACTTGTTTATGTCATGCAAACCAACTGTGTTGACTTTCCCCATGCTAACTCCTCTCCCCCCACCTCCATGTCCCTCTCTTCATTTTACAAAGAGAGAGAAAGAAACTAAAAAAAAAAAAAGATTTCTTTCTATTTTGTCGCCTGTTTGCCAAATAACGAGCTACTTCTCCTCAGCACGTGTAAAGCTGTGGAAGCCGATATGATTCACTTTTGGTTATGCAACATTATGGAAGTCAACCAGACCATAGCCAGTAGGGGTGTGCGAAACGGGTCAGATTCGATTCTGATTCAGATCCGGCCCGAATCGGGGACAGTGATTCAATATGTTGATTCAAATCACTGTCCCCGATTTGATTCTGCCGAATCCGAATCTGAAGATTTGATGCTGATTCAGAGAATCAGCGGTTCGGCCACAGACACAGCTTTAAATGTTTTTTCTACATACCTCAAAGTACCAGCATGGCTCGTGAATGCTGCAATGCTGGGGCTCATGAAGCGCCCCACAGGAGCATGAAGGGGCCCCTTCATGTTCAGCAGCAAACTAGGAAGTGGACTGGAAGTACTTCTGGTCAACTTCCAGGTCTGCTGCCGAGTGCTCTGGAGAGCCCCCCACGCTCCTGTAGGATGCTCCATCTGCCCCACCACTGCAGCATCCACGAGCAGCCTGGTACCTTGAGGTACATAGAAAAAACATTTAAAGCTGTGTCTATATCCGAATCACCAAATCATTCCAAATCTCTCTGAATCAACTCAGAGACATTAAAGGGTCTCTTGATTCGATTCGGATTCAGAGATTCAGTCACCGAATTAGGCTGAATCTCCACCAAATTGAATCAGGAACTGAAGCTTTGCACAGCCCTAATAGCCAGTACCAGGATATCACTAGGTGCCTGCTATTCAACTGGAGACAACTTTTTTTTGGAAAATTCAGTAACAAAAATAGTCCTGGGGGGTTGTTTCCTATTAAAGGGATAATGTCATCTTAAAAGTATAGTCCATTTCTAAGCAAGTTATAAATAGACAGCTTTCCCCCACCTCCCATGTTTGTGTGGTTTTACAAGCATGCTTTCCTATTTTGGAAAATACCATTTTATGAAAGAGATTAACAAGATAACAAGGGAAACTCACTATATACAGAGTGTTTGCAAATGCATGAAGCAAAGTGAGGAAAAAATAGATGCGATTCCCCTAATTTCTCTCAATTATAGTTTATCTAAGAAGTTATTCACAACAATAGCAAGTAAAACATTTTCAGACTCGGACATTTTACCTGACAATTTAGGCTTTGGTAACAGTACTGTTCAATTGTTAAAAGCTAAAAAGAAATAATAAAAAGACTCTCTATATGCCTGAAGGAGGGTGTCTGTGCCCGAAAGCTCGCAAAGAACAATTTTTCCAACTATGTAGTTAGGCTAATAAAAGATATCACATCTATCCAAAGAACCTTGTCTGCCAAAAAAAAAAAAAAAAGTATTTTGAGGAAAAGACCTCCAAGGGTTAAGATTTTCCAGCAGGCTGGGAAGAGTGGAGTGAAACACAGAATGCTGACCATCCTTATCCAAAAGGAAGAGAATGTTGTGGTCAGCATTTTATCTGCTAGTATATGCAAACATGCTTCCAATTGCAGATGAGCCTGCTGCAAATGCATGTCATTCCCCTTGCACTGTTTGCAATTCAAACCTGACAGCGGTGGGCTTGTGCACAGCAAGAAAGTGAAAGCAATTCTACTTCTTCACCGCCTATATTTAGCACTGGGTCAACATGCAGTTTGAATGCTTGATATTTTTCTGCTTTCATGATCAAAGGCGTTATTAGTGTCACAGGTTAAGACATCTATATTTTTTAAATGCACTGAAAAGACAGCGTTCTTTTCATTTAGGGAGACTTAGTGAAATAATGGTGTCAGTGTTCTGTTTCAACAAGTCCTTTATGTGATGTCAAACTATATCTGATCCCTGCATAAACAGGACAGTGCTGCCCAGTGTACAGAAGAACTGCTTATATCTACAGCTTCAGGCAGGGTCAGGCACCTTCCCCCTACACTCATCCTATCACTAAATGGGAAGGGGTGCCTGAGCCGAGAAAGCGTGGTGTGAAAAAAAAGCAGAACTTGCAGGGAAAAGGTAAAGCTGCAGTGTTTTGGGTCAGTGAGTTTAAGTCTTGAAGATCCTCTTACCCCTCTCCTGATTTTTCAAGGGAACCTCTTCAGAGAATCCTCCAAATCATGATTTGTCCCCCTGGCTTTGCTGGCATCCCATGTTCCAAGGAACTGTCAAGGAGCACGTGATCCTAAGGCAACTTCATTGTCATTGCTGCTGCATAAATTCTCTGTGCTGCTGATGAGACCTGGTCACACATACAGCTCTCATCACCAGTCACTAGTTATAATTTAAAGGTAGATAAGCATGATCATCCTCACTGTTCAGATAGAAAAGCTGAAGTGGAGTGGTTTGCCCACGGCTACCCAATGGCAGCTACAGCAGAGCCAGAAACATTACCTGCGTCTCTAGGATCCCAAGACTGAATTCCCATCCAGAAAAGTAGATGGGATCCACCAGTGCTCCAAGGACAAGCTATAAACTGGGGAGGAAACAATGAGAAGGGGATCTCTTCAAGCCAGAGACTACTTTTGTTCTGTTAGTACAAAGTGATGGATTCCTAGTCCCCCAGCTGCGGCCCCCTAGGTATTAAAAGAGTACAACTAACAATAGCAGCACCAAGGAAGCTACCACAGGATTTGTATTAGTATACCTAGTGCTTCTTGGAACACAGTATCACCCAAACTCATTCTATCCCAGCTGTCAAACCCCTTTCAAGTGCCCTGTCCCCTCACTCCATTATTAACATAGCCTTTCCTCTTCATCCTCCATCTCAACTCTCTCTCTCTCATATCAAGCAATGCTGTAACTCATGTCTCTGTCCTGCTATTCCAACTGCAATCTCCCTGGATAGATAAAAAACCATGATTAAAAATATCAGATCTTTTTCAACTAACTTTTATTTCAATTCCCTATGCTTTTTTAAAATAACTTTATTTAAAATTAAATATATAATTATGAGAACCTACAGCTACTCAGTAGGGAAACCTTCATTCACTATTTTGTAACATAACAAACATATGTAATAGTAAAGACAGAATAAATGTATGTTCAGCTCTATAATTATGCAAATAAATGGGTACAGATGTGCTGTATTCTCCTGGTTAGCAAAAAGCAGTACTAAATTATACAAGCCAAAGACCTTTTTTTAAGAAAACAGCTAAAAAGCATACATGGAAAACAAGATTAAAATCAATGCTTTAATCAAGGTTTCCTGCATATCAATCTAGATTGTGACTCAAGGCACTTTGATTTAAACAAATCCACAGCGTCATCTCCTACTTTCCCACACTTCAAATCCTTTCAGTGGTTTCTCGTTAACCACAGCAAAACAGAGTTTCTTGCCCTTTCAAAGCCCTAAAAACATTAGTTTCTACCTGTTTCTGTTCTTACTTCCTCCTCCCAATTCTCTCCTATAGTATCACTCAGCACAACTTAGAATCATAGAAAATTAGGGTTGGAAGGGACCTCAGGAGGTCATCTAGTCCAACCCCCAGCTCAGAACAGGACCACCGCCAACTAGATCATCCCAGCCACAACTTCGTTGAGCCAGGCCTTAAAAACCAACAAGGATGGAGATTCCACAACCTCTCTGGGTAACCTGCTCCAGTGTTTACTACCCTCCTAGTGAGAAAATTCTTCCTAATATCTAACCTAAACTTCCCTTGCTGCAACTTGAGACCACTGCTCCTTGTTCTGTCATTTGCCACCACTAAAAACAATCCAGCTCCATTCTCTTTGAACCCCCTTTCAGTTAGTTAAAGGCTGCTATCAAATCCACCTTCACTTTTCTCTTCTGCAGACTAAATAAATCCGGTTCCCTCGGCTTCTCCTCAGAAGTCATGTCCTCCAGCCCATGAACCATTTTCATTGCCCTCCGCTGGACTCTCTCCAATTGGTCCACAACCATTCAGTACTGGGAAGCCCAAAACTGAACACAGTACTCCAGATGTCATCTCACCAGTGCCAAATACAGTGGAATAATCACTTCCCTTGATCTGCAGGCAACACTCCTACCAATGCAGCCCAGTATACTGTTAGCCTTCTTGGCAACAAGGGCACACTGCTGGCTCATATTCAGCTTATTGCCCACTGTAACCCCCGGGTCTTTTTCTGCAGAGATGCTGCCCCACCAGTCAGCCCCCAGCCTGTACTGGTGCATGGGATTGTTCTGTCCTAACTGCAGGACTTTGCACTTGCCCTGGTTGAACCTCATGAGATTTCTTTTGCCCCAATCCTACAATTTGTCTAGGTCTCTCTGAATCCTAGCCCTACCCTCCAACATATCTACTCCTCTCCCCAGCTTGGGGTCATCTGCAAATTTGCTGAGTGTGCACTCTATGCCATCCTCCAGGTCATTGATGAAGACATTGAACAAAACTGGCCCCAGGACCAATCTCTGGGGCACTCCGCTTGACACCGGCTGCCAACCAGACATCAAGCCACTGATTACTACCCTCTGAGCCAATGCTCCAGCCAGTTTTCTATCCACCTTACAGTCCATTCATCCAGCCCATACTGCCTTAGCTTGCCTGCGAGAATGCTGTGGAAGACAAGGTACACCACATCCACCGCGGTCTCCCCGCTTCCACAGAAGGCAATCAGGTTGGTCAGGCACGACTTGCCCTTGGTGAATCCATGCTGCCTGTTCTTAATCACCTCTTTCTCCTCCAAGTGCTTAGAAATGCATTCCTTGAGGATCTGCTTCATGATTTTTCCAGGGACTGAGGTAAAGCTGACTGGGCTGTAGTTCCCTGAATTCTTCTTTTTCCCTTTCTTAAATATAGGCACTATGTTTGCCCTTTCCCAATCATCTGGGACCTCTCCCAATCGCCATGAGTTTTCAAAGATGATGGCCAGTGGCTTTGCAATCACATCAGCCAATTCCCTCAGCACCCCAAGGCGGGGGTCAGCAACCCCCTGCACACGTGCCAAGCAAGGCACGCAAGGCCATTTTGCTTGGCACACCACTACCAGCCCTGGCTCTGGATAGCTGCTGCCAGCCTGGGCTCCACGATTGGCAGCAGTTACCCAGAGCCAGGGCTGCTGTGCTGAGCTCTGGCATCAGCTCTGTACCAGTGCATGCACGCGCGCCTCAGAGCAGATAGTGGTGGAGGAGCCTGAGGCAGCACAATCCTGGCCTCTCCCCCACTGCCAGCACAGAGCTGATAATGGCTCCAGAGCCCAGTGCAGCTGTTTGTAGCCAGCCTGGGCTCTGGGCAGCGGCAGCAAGCAGTGGGCAGGCTGCAAACAGCTGCGCCGGGCTCCACAGCTCCGGCATCAGCTCCATGCTAGAGGTGACTGTGCGTGCACCTCGAAGCAGATAGCGAGAGGGCTGCACTGCTTCAGGGCCAGGCCCTATCCCCACTGTCCTGGCAGTGGGGGAGAGGCCAGGGCTGCGCTGCATCAGGCCCCTCCCCCACTGTCCGCTCTGAGGTGTGTGTGCATGCGCCAGTACAGAGCTGATGCCGAAGCCCGGCACAGCTGTTTGTAGCCTGCCTGCTGCAAGTGCCCAGACCCCAGAAACTTTATTCCCGAGCTTATTTGGTCAGTTACAGTCACAGAGCCTCTGGACTCACAGCTGTGAGGCTGGGGCAGGGGCATTGCTTCAAGGTTTTGAGCAGCTTGGGCACTCCAGAGATCCAGATCCAGACCCTCCAGAGAACCAGGGAGTGCTGGGGGGCTGGATTTGAGGTGATCCGGCCTCTGGACATCGTCTTTGGAAGGAACAAGCTTCCCTCTTCCAGACTGAGCTCTCAGAGACTCTGGACAGAGCCACGTGGCTGCTGCTCATGGGACGATGCAGCCTGGGGCTGTTCCAGTATCCTCCTGGGACCCCAGACCAGTGGCCCCAGCTCTGCCACTGCCATCCTGCATGGCCATGGGCAAGTCCCCTGCTCCCCTGTGCCTCTGTGCATTGCAGCTTAAAGTGAGGGTGGGATTTGTTCCCTGGGGCCAGGGTCTGGGGGGGGGTCATACCCCAGGAGCCCTTGAGGAGTGCTCTGGCTTACTGCATCAGTCCCTTTAGGGTACAAGGACAGAATCCCGCGGCTCCAGCCCAGCTCTCTCCTCCTCTGCTGTGCTAGCCTGACCCCAGAGCAGTGCCCTGGACCCAGTGGGGTGTTACGCATAGCCAGCGCTGTCAGTTCACAGCCAGTGTAGTTTGCTTCCCTGGGGGAAAACACTCCTTGTTGCCCCCTATGCCCACTGTCTTGGCACCAGTGTAGAGGGACTGTGGTGGGGATGCGCCATCGTGTGCTCTCCCAGCCTCTCTGGGATAACAGTTTAGATGTCCTGAATGGTCCTGCCAGCTTAGGGCCAGCTGTGTGGAGTGGGTGGGTGGTTAGACCAATGGGCAGGGTCTGGGCCGGGGCCTCGGCCGGCCATGCTGCAGCATGGGGGCTGGCTCCGCGGGGAAGCACAGGGGCTCCGGCAGGCCCAGGGCATTGTTGGGTCAGACTTTGCCTGGTGGCCCAGCAGCCCGGCTCCGTGTGCCCGCTCATCTGGTTCTCTGGGCACACGTGTCTGGTTCTGAATGCGCGTATGCCTGGAATTCATAGATGTAGGGTCAGAAGGGACCTGAGCAGATCATCAAGTCTGACCCCCTGCCCTGGGCAGGAATGAATACTGGGCTCATATGACCCCTACTAAGTTAAGCTCATAAGCTAGGTAGTTATCAAGCCTCCTTTCAAAGATCCCTAAGGTAGGAGCCAGCACCACTTCCCTTGGAAGCTGGTTCCAGATGCTGGCCACCCTGACTGTGAAGTAGTGCCTCCTGATGTCTAGCCTGAACCTACTCTAAATCAACTTGTGGCCATTATTCCTTGTTACTCCGGGAGGCGCTCGGGGAACAGGGTCTCTCCCATTCCCCTCTGGTCCCCCCTGGTAAGTTTATAGATGGCCACTAGATCCCCTCTCAGCCTTCTCTTGTGGAGGCTGAACAGGTTTAGGTCCCGTAGCCTCTCCTCGTAGGGTCTGCCCTGCTGCCCCCTGATCATGCGAGTGGCTCTCCTCTACACCCTCTCAATGCAGTCCACATCCCTCCTGAAGTGCAGCGCCCAGAACTGGACGCAGTACTCCAGCTGTGGCCTGACCAGTGTCACATAGAGGGGGAGGATCACCTCCTTAGACCTGCTCATGATGCATCTGTGGATGCATGACAAAGTGCGGTTAGCCTTGCTGTGTTAGCCTTGCTGTGTTCTCACATTGGCGGCCCATGTTCATTTTAGAATCGATAATGACTCAAGATCTCTTTCTGCCTCTGTGCTTTCAAGGGAGTTCCTCAGCCTATAGGTATGCTGCTGGTTCTTCCTGCCCAAGTGCAGTACTCTGCACTTGTCAGTATTGAATCCCATCCTATTCACATTCATGTGTCTGTTCTGGGTGTGTTCTGGTTCTCTGTGTTTGTGTGTGTCTGGTTCTCTCTCTGCTCTTTTTTCTTTCTCTCTCTCTCTCTCGTCTTGCTTTTATTTCTCTCTTTTCTCTCTCTCTCTCTGTAACATGCTTAACAAAAAAGGAACACACCACAGCAAAGGCAACATTTATGATTATTAAATATACTAATATGCAGTGTGTCCTGCCGTATACCCGCCCTCATTTTGTTTTTCTGGTATGCCGGCACTCTCGCTCCTTCCAAGGTAGACATTGTGCTTTTTTCGGCACTCCAGCCAAAATTGTTGCCTACCCCTGCCCTAGGGTATATCCCATCTGGCCCCATGGACTTGTATATGTCCAGCTTTTCTAAATAGTCCCTAACTTGTTCTTTCACCAATGCTCCCCTCCTCCCCAAACTGTGCTGCCAGGTGCAGTAGTCTGGGTGCTGACCCTGCCTATGAAGGCTGAGGTGAAAAAGGCATTGAGTACTTCAGCCTTTTCTGTATCCTTTGTCACTAGGTTGCCTCCTCCATTCAGAAAGGGACCCACACTTTCCCCGATCTTCCTCTTGTTACTGACAGACTTGCTACTCCATTCTACATTTTGCACTCAGAATAGACAGTCTCTTCCCAACAACTGTCCACCAAGTACCATCTCCCCATTCTTCAATACCATTTGCTCCAAAAATCTCTCTCCCCCAAATAATCCCTCCATGCTCCATTTTTTTGAATGAATGCCATTTTTCCTTCCTGTCTTAGAGTGTAAACTTCTAATGTAGGGGATTGTGGACAATGGGAATGTCGACCTGGTGATGAACCCTACCCCCCTAACATGGTACACTGCCACCTCTGAAGGTGGGATGCTGGGATTTCTTTCAGAGTGTTGTCCCTTCAACCAGCCAGCAAACTTCATCTCTGATGTCAGCCTCAAGCTTGGCTAGTAGAAAGCTAATGAATTTCTAACTCTTCATAATCCTGAGAGAGAAATCATTCCTTCTACCCCACCACAGAAGATCTTTCTCACAATTGGGATCTTTCTGGTAAAAGGCATCTGACAACGGGACAGGAGCTCAATTAAATCTAGCCTTCCTTGAGCTTGCATTTTCAGTCCTCTTTACTCAGTGAGTAACTCCAGCACCTGCTTTCTTATGCAGTAGTGACACTGCTGTCCTGAAACCCTCTGGGATTCCTGACTGCTTCACTGCTCCCATCACTCTTGATAACAGACCAAGATGTGGAATTAAGGCTGTCTTAATTGGCAAAGCTCTGGGACACAGCACAGGCAATGGAGCCATGCATCTGCAAGATTAGCAGTAAGACACTTAATCACTTTACTCATACTTGAAAGGTTTTCTCTGCAATCCTATAGGCTAGAATTTTAGTTTTATTTTTAAGTGAAGACTTTTTCTGGGCAGGTTGCTGGGAAAGGTACCCTCTTGCGGCAGGGCAAACATCGCATTAGCCTGATGGAATTTTCCTCAAGCTCTCTCAAATTCATATAAATAATACTCTGTGCATTGGCCTTCACCTAGCAGGGAAACAAACATGCTAGGTGTGTTTAGCACACCATTTTCAAACCTTCATCATGTCAGCTACAGTATTTCAAATCCAAACTTCTTGACTCCAAATAAGATGAGCGATTGTTCCTTACTTGCACAGTTACATTTTCAACACAAAGCATTAAATGAAGCAGGTTTTGAGATAAGTGCATGCCAAGAAAAACATATAATAGTTTTAGAATCACAGAATCATAGAAAATTAGGGTTGGGAGGGACCTCAGGAGGTCATCTAGTCCAACCCCCTGCTCAAAGCAGCACCATCCCCAATTAGATCATCCCACCCAAAGCCTTTGTCTAGCTGGGTCTTAGAAAGTTCCAAGGACGGAGATTCCACAACCTCTCCGGGTAACCTGTTCCAGTGCTTTACTACACTCCTAGTGAGAGTTTTTCCTCATATCCAACCTAAACTTCCCTTGCTGCAACTTGAGACCATTGCTCCTTGATTTATCATCTGCCACCACTGAGAACAGTCCACTTCCATCCTTTTTGGAACCACCCTTCAGGTAGCTGGAGGTTGCTATTAAATCCTCTCTCAGGCTTCTCTGCTCCAAACTAAATAAGC
>NW_005842898.1:583035-598539 GCF_000455745.1 Alligator sinensis | reverse complement strand
GCCCCAAAGTTTGGTGTCATCGGCGAACTGTTATCCTCTAGGTCCTTAAAAATTGATTCACAGATGGCATGTTCCAGTATGTTTCTAGGTATTGAAGATATACTGACGGATGTGTGATTCCCTGAGGCCACCTTTAAAAAAAATTAACTTTATATTTGCCCTTTTTGAGTCCTCTGGGACCTCACCTGACATTCATAAGTTCTCAAAGATAAGTCAGTGGTTCTCCAATTATCTCAGCCAATTCTGTGAATACTTTAGGCCCCATTGATTTGAAGGAAGCCAGATTTTTGAAGTAATCTCTAGCCTATTCTTTTCTTAATTTTGTCTGATTATCTACTCCCTATATTCTTGCTGCATGTCATTTGTTGTTGTTTTTGTGAAGACCAAAATGTTAAAAAAAGTCCTCCATTCACCAGGGGCCCACTGCTTTTCTTGGTCTTGCTCTTACTTCTAACTTACTTAGAAAAGACAACACACACTTCTCTATCCCTTGCCAGTTATGTCTTAATTTTATGGGCAAAAAATATCGATGGACTGTCTCAGTTCCCAGACCTCAACCTAATAAAAGCAAATTGATGCCATTGGGAAAAATATACTAAATGGAAAACATTTGGACTGTATCTAGAGAAGTGCAGCCATGCGGTATGTGGCACTGTGGACACATCTGCGGTGTCGCATGCCATACATTCAGCTGTTCTCTGTGCTGCAAGGTAGTAGCATGGGGGTGGGGGGCAGGGGTGGCATTCATCCCAGGAGATGCTGGGGTCAAAAAAAACCTGAACAGAAAAAGAAGGGTGGCACACATAGGGATAGTGCATCCCAAAACTGGAGCCTGGGCAGCCGGAGCCACACCTCGAGCAGCAGGATCACCATGGCTGCAGCTCCTGGAGGCACCTGGGACCCCAGATATGGCTACTATGGCCAGCCCAGTGCTGGCCCTATCCTCCCGTACCCCACCCTGGGTAACCTGCCATGTGCTAGAGCACGTGTGGCACAGACATTCCCCAGAGATAAGTAGCAGCAGCACAAGGGGAAACAAATGTCTACGCTCATGTGGAGCTGGCTTTGGAGAGTTGAGTAGGTTAGTACAGTAGGAACTCTTAAAAATTATGCTAATGGAAGTAGACCCTAAGTAGCTATAAATTGATAAAACTCTATTAAGGTGAATGGAGTTATGTCTTGAGGTAGTGGCTCCTCTAATCAAGAATATGCTCTTTAGTAGAACTATGCTTTTTACCATGGCTTAGGATTTGCCACTTCAGAGATTAAGGATTTTTCTTTGTTGCTTTTTAAACATTGCATGCATTTGCAGATAAACATTTCTGCATAGTATCTAAAATGGCCTTGCATTTTGCAATGTAGTGAATGCCATGAACTCCCTTGACTGTCAACAGGGGTTCAGGATGCTCCAAATCACATTGGTTTAGGCTCTTTGATTTTTGGTTATAAAAATAATGAAGTCAGCCTACTGTGCTACTTGATGGTGAAATACTTGGGAGGTCTTTGAAGAAATGGCTCAGATGTTTAGTGAAGTTGATTGGGTATTGCATACTGAGATTAAATTCTTGAGATTAGTTTCAAGAAGGACAACCTAGAATAGGAGTCCTTTGTGGCTGCCATACAGGAGTCTTTGTCTGCCATGCAGGAGACCTAGGTTCAATTTCCAGATGTGTATGCAACTACAGCAATGGAGGCACCAAACATCTGGACACAGTCTGGCCTTTGGATGTTCTCTCAGTGGTCTAAAGGGGGAATGGAAGGTCTTGGCAGCCTCCACTCCTTCCTCCAGGGCATGTGTGTTGAAGTCTGAATGACCTCTCCTTCATACACCATGATCTGGAAGGATTGAAAGTTGTCAAATCCAAAATCTAGAGTAACTTCATTCATGTGTAATAGTGGGCTTTTATATACATCTGTGTAAATCTGAAGTAAGTTTGACCCAGAGTCCTCTGATAGACCTTAAGTCTCTTAATAGACCTTAAATAATAGTTATTTTATATGTGAAGTGGAACAGCTGGTAATAAAGAAATGTTATGCAAGCCCATGAAACAGCCTGTTTTTCTTATGCTAGCAGTCATTTGGCATCTTATACCATGCTTTATAGTGTGCAGCTAGTGGGTCAGATTCAGTACTGGTGTGACTCCACTGATTCTAGTAGTGTAGGGATCCCTCCTGCCAGGGTTAAAATTGACCTATGTGCTGTATGTTTATCTGTGTGAATGTGCATGTGTGTTTCTGAGTCTGTTATGGTTGTACCTGTGGCTAACGCACTGGGGACTGAAGCAGGGACCTCTTTAACTTAAGTAATGGCATCTCAAGTTCTCAGCCTAGGGCTATATCTTACTCTTGCCCCATGTGGATATGACAGAAAGGAGCACCTCTAAAACAGTTACCAGAGGGTTAGTGGATTAGTTACACATCTTAACTCTAGTGCTTTTTCTTTGTGACAAGTTGGTCACAAACTAAATCCAAGGATATACTGCTAATAGAGAAAGAAAACATCCTTCCAGAGATATATGGCATGATCTCACAGCCTCTATTAGTGTTGCAGAAAATACAAATCTACTTTTGCTCTTGTGGTCCTAATTCAGTGGACCATTCCTATTTACAAGGCACTTTAGCATGGGCTTGATCCTCAAAGGGACATTAGGCCTAGTTTCACAAATGACTGTACCGAGCCCTGCAATCCTATGTACCTAGTCCCCTTAATGGACTTTAGAACCCCCTGGGATGGTTATCCAGGGTCTCTATATGATGCATAGGAAAAACAAAGTGCCTTGGAATGGAAGGAAGCATCTCCTCATTTTTCTATAACAGCTCAGCAGTAAGAGTATTCCTCCAGGATGTGGGAGGCCTGTATGACATTCCCTTCTATATCTGAGTAGCATAAGGATCTTGTAGTTGTAGAAGAAAGAGTTGGCTGGTCTGAGTTTGCTACCTTCATGGACAGAAATCCTGAGTAGAGAGAAGTACTTCCTTCCAGCCAAGTCAGGTGCTTGCTTACCTATCTGACAGCATAAGGGCCTCAATCCTGGACTTCTCTTTGGCATTTCCTACTGGATAACTTAGGTGGCTTTCCCTAGTATTCTGGCTCTTGTTGGTCCCATTCTTAGGTTGTTGCCTAACTTTGCCTAGGCTTTATATGCACAAAACCTGACTTGGGTTATGGACGGAGATCCCACTAAAGTGTAAGATAAAGCAATTTAAATTATAATTTAGAGAGGCTCCCTAACAGGGGATTGAGGAAGTTGGGAATTGGGAGATGATCCAGAAGTTAGGGGGCAGTGAGTTAGAAAGTGACAGTCTGCAGAGGTTGCCTACTGCTCTACAATTAAAGTTTGTTTAGTTCTTCTCATTCATTGTATATCTGTATTTATTGAACCTGATGGTCACTACACTGACAGCATAGGAGTTAGGCCAGTGGTTAGGCCATTTAGGCCCTGGGATTGCATGAGATTCTTTTAAGTGTGCTGTGAGGTGCTGCACAGTATTAGCATTATTGGGAGTGTAAGCACCCACACATGTTTCACAAGATAAACCCAGAGGGTTCAAATCAGAATCTATCATATGAAAAGTTGTTTTGACATATCATGGTCCTTCTGAGTGCCTTGTAACAGAATCATTACTCTAGTATTTTTCTGTAGTAAAAAAAAAAAAAAAAAAAAAAAATTAAGAGCTGGCATTTTCCAAGGGACGTCTTGAGTCTAAAAAGGTTGTGAACCACTGAATTAGGATTCTTGTGTTGAAGACTCCATTGTGGAGTTAGCTCTCAGTCCTGAGGTCGTGTTGGTTTTAGGAACAACTTAAGTGCTTTATTGATAAAAGGTCAGTTTAAGCATGCACATAGCTATTTTGAACTGGAGTCTTAATGGTACTGTGAGTGAGGAGAAAGGAGCTGTCATCCAATGCCTAGTGTTTTTAAATACTCATGCTGGCAACCAGCACTGCCTGCAGCATCATCTCATAGGATTTTCTTTTAGAATAAGCTGCCTATGACACTTTCTTTTGCTAGCAAAAGCTACTCTTCAGAGATAGTGAGATTTTGAAGGATTAGGAACAGTTGCTTTCTTTTTTTGAATCATGACTTCATTTTGGCATTGAGGTTTATTAGTGTCAATATTTGCTAGCCTCTGGCAAAGGGAGGTGAGAGGAATCTTTTATTAAGGTAATGGAGCAAATTACATGTGGGGAAAAAAAAAAAAAAAAAAGGAAACAAAGTGTGAACTCTGAATTACAAAGAATACTGTGAGAACTGCAGCTGGGTTACATGCTGAGATGCCAAAACAGCTTGTAATTTTAGTAGAATAAAATCGGCACTAGACAGTTTCCGATATTGCCCACCTGTCTAATTTACCTCAAGGGCATTGATGCCATGAATCCACCAAACTAAAATCAGCAGTCCTTTTATTTTCACTTATTCACTGAAAGACAAATGACTATAGCCAAGATCAGTCCAGCTGTAAAAGAAATTTAATCAGAAACGGGAAGTAGTCAAGCTTTCATTGACGCTATAAAACATCCCAAATCAACAAGTCTCTCTTTTTCACTGCTCCATAGGTATTGAGCTTATAGATTTGGTATGAGTTATCAACTCAACATGAAATGTAAAGGACCTGCCTTTTCAGTCACTTTTGATACTGTTGTTGATTTTTAGATAGGCCCTTTGCAAGATTCAGATTCAGCTCTCAGCTCCCAACTCCCTTAGGGTTGGGAGTCCAAGTGGTGGTTCTTTTTGTTTCAAACTGGAAGTTAGATAAAGATGTAGTTCAGTTTGGATTGTAAACCACCCCAAGGTTTGGGGCATTTAGACGTAGGGTTGTGCTTTCCACTGTTGGTAGGAATAACTCTATCTGGCAAGAGCCAGAACTCACAGCCAGTCATCACCTACTAGGGAGAGCATTTTAGATTTGTTGTGTTTTTTCTTATTACTGTTGTTAAGTCTGTCATGGGCTGGGTCCTACAGGAGGGCCGTGATCTCCTTAAGGCCCCCTTCCTCTGTGCCAAGTTGGCCCAAGGGCACACTCTGATTCTCGCCTGCCATGTCTTTGCTGTTTAGATAAGTTTGGGAGGCTGCCTTACAGCTTCTTGGACATGGTTCATTGTGACTTCTGTCCCGATGAATTCCCGGGCCCCTTGTGGGTCTTGTCCTGCAAATGGGTGCTTTGGGGCACCCTAGCCTTATGGACTACACATGGCTCCAGCCACCCCTTATACCACGCCCCAAGCCTCGCAGCTAGAATAGACGTTGGTCTGTCAAATATACACTCGCCCTCTCTGGGGTCCTCTCCGTAGTGCTGCCCTCTCTCAGGGATCCTCTGCAGCGCCGCTATCTCTCTGGGGCCTTTGCAATAACGCCGCCCTTCTCTCCAGGGCCTTCTCCACAATGCTGCCCCTTTCGATAATACTGCCCCCTTCTCTGGGGGTCCTCAGTACTGCTGCCCTCTTTCAGGACCTTCTTAAGTGCTGCCCCCTTCTCTGGGGCCTTCTCAGGAATGCTGCCTCTCTCCTGGGGCTCTCCATGTCCACACTGGGCCTTCTCGGTAAAGCCGCCCTGTCTTAGGGTCTTCTCGGTAAAGCCCCCCAGTCTCTCAGCGCTCACTGCACTGCTACCCCCTTTCTCTGAAGCTTGCCATGCCCGCACTGTGGCTTCTCAATAGCACCCCCTCTCTGGGGCTGGGGTCTATGCACCCCGTACTCTGCGCCCTCATTGGCACTGGGGTCCCCACGCTGCTGTGGGTTCCCTATGAGGCCTCCTCCATCCCCTGATAGCCTCACCCAAACCACCGGTGTAATAACAACAAAGCAAAACACAAGCCCCTAGGCTGTAACATAACTTAAAGCCACCTGGCTAAAACCATGTTGCTCAGACATCTTAGAGCTGCCATCCTTTACTCAGCTTAAGCTGTACCTGTGGTCAGGCTTCTTCTCACATCCTGGCTTAGGAGCTCCTGCCTCTCTGGCTGCTGGCTGGCCTCAGCTCCTGGGCTTTATAAGAGCCAGGCCCTGCCCCTTACAGCCAGCTGACCGCTGGCAGGTGTGGGTCGTTTGCTGACTCCAGTTGCCCTGGCAACCAACAGCTGGGCTCCTTATTCACTGCTAGGGCTCTTTCTCTAGCAGTTTCTCCTCTTTAGGAGCAGGGCACCTTAGTGCTCTGTGACAAAGTCCCATCATACAAATGCTTCAGACAGAAAATATTTTCTATAGAAAAGCTTATAGACTTGTGAGTACTAGTGTTATAATTAAGGACCTACTCAATTTGTGATTTCTTGGATTTTGTGGAAATCACAAAATCCAGCAATTGTCTGCAAAATCCACGAAGGAAAAAAAAACTTACTAAAAATTAAATTTTGGCTCCCCAGAGGGAGCCAGCAGTCCTCATAGCCGTTGCAGCCTGGCCACGCAGCCCACTGAGGGGGAAGGGGCTGCTGGCACAAAGGGGAGCAGCCAAGATGGATGCTGCTATTACCTGTTGCCACTAATTGGCTGAGAAGGTTGCCTGCTGTGTGCCTCTCCCCTCTCCACCAGTCAGCAGCAAGAGGAGTGGCCACCGGGGCCCCTTGGCCAATCAGAGGTGTGGGGCGGGGGGCACAATAAGCCCGTGCCAGTGGTGGGAAGCCCCATGACCTGCCTGTGAAATTGGCAGCCTGCCTTCTTTATTTGGGTAGGTCCCTAGTTATAATGTTAAGACTATCAAATAAATATAAATATTTAGGATCCTTGTATGCTAGCATAAAACAATTATGGCTATTTGTTGAATCGATTTTATAGCAATATAACATTCTAGATTAAGGTACCTCAATATTTTCTTCTGTGCTGGCGTTGGTGGAGACTCAGACTCAGCCTTGACTAAGGCTGTATTTGCATTAAAGTTTATGCTTAAAGCAGGACTTTGGCTTTCACTGTTACAAACTGTGCTGGCACTTCTAAAAAAAACTTTTCAGTCTGGGGCCAGTTCAGCTTCCAAGTTGTTAGGGCAGTTGGACAGCCTAGGAAGCAAGCAGTCCTCGCAGTGGGAACGGGAAGCTGACAGGAGCGGCACTGTTTCAGGGAGCTCTCAGAGAATGAAAAGCCGGTCAAGAGTTGCCTGATGCAAAGGGAGCAGATGGAAGAGCTCAGTTTTGGATGAGACCCAGAGAAGTTAGCATTGAGGCTGGCTCTGCAGAACAGTGGGCAGTTTTGAGTTGGTGTCCTACAGTCAGAGGACTTCTGAGACTGGCAGTGGGCAGGAACATTGCTTCTTTCTCTTCACTTTTGTTCCCCTGCAACCGGTGGAGTTTTCTGCTTGGCTAGAGAAATGAATTACCTAAAGCACCAGTTTTTACCTAAGCATGTGAAGGTCAACAGAGGCAGCAGATGTTTCTGATTCTAAACCAGCTGTAATATCTGGTCTCTGTCAATTGAATCTAGTCTCCACATTTAATACACCAACTCTCCATTACCCCTCAAAAAAGGCTGAACTCTAGCTGAGCAAATAAGGGGGAAAATGAATTTGTTTAACAGTTTGTCTCCCTGAAGCTGAATGGCATCACTTTCTAAACTTATTCATGTAGGCTGCTTTTCAAATGGCCAGCTGGCCTCTAAATGCCAGATGCTGTTACTCTCTTGAGCCCCTGTTTCTGCCAGGCCCTTGATCCTTTGAATGATGTCTGTTGAACCATCCAAAACCTGATTCACTCTGGTTCTCACCTGCACTCCCTTCTGCCTGAATTCTGTTCTGCCGTTCTCTAGCCATGGTTTGTGAAACAGAGGGACAATATAAAACCTGTTTACAGTTATTCCCCAGTACAGACACCTTCTTTTGCTATAAATACATCTCCCATTTCTTAACTGTTGCTTCCCATGCTTGATATCACAATTTAAAATCAGTATCTGCACAGCACCTTCTTTATATAGCACAAAACCTGATGGATCAAGATGAACAATTAGGCAAGCAAAAAACCCTAATATAATCTGAGTACTGTATAAAATTATTCACTGAACTTATCACTGCATGTAAACACCTAATAATGCAAATTGCAATGCTTGTTAGGCATCATTTTAAAAATCTTCTGCTGTTGATACTGACAACATTCACAAAGCAGCATCACAAAACTGCAGGGAAGACCATGCTATCAGAATTTGGAAAGCCCATAGCTGAGTAGCCTATTACCTGCAAAGGTTCACATATTCCTCTTCCCCCCTACCCCATCAGGTTTTATTAGCTATTACAGTGGCAGCAGGGAAATACTGTAAGAGCTGCATAAAATAGCAAATTCACACAAGTGGTAATGCCCCTGACTGGAGTGGCTGGTATATGGATTTCTTGAGTGATAAGATTATTTAATGCCTTTGGGCAAATGCTGACATTTGTAGTCATTTTAGTTACTCTGTGAAACTGTTACAAAGCCACAGGACAGAATGATCTATGTACAAATTAAAGTAAGAAGCTCAAACTTAATAGAGCTGCATTTCTTATATACCCAAGGCATCCAGTACAGCAGATAGACAAGAAACCACATGTGTACTTACAAGAGCATATGCAGACAGTGGGGTGAGGGAAGGATTTTCACCCTGACTTACTAAGCTATAACTCTACTGTGATGGCAGTGTCATTTCTGAGAATACCCTGGGCCCTTTAGTGTAACGCAGTAGTGTCTCAAGTCTGTTGTGCTTCTGGATGGTCTGGTTTTATGGATGCCTCCTAGACAAGGTCAAAATTATATGCAGCCTTCTGGAAGAGGCTATACAGTTGGACTTGGTGAAAAACAATCTCATAGCATTAAAATAAAACGTTCTTAAAGAATCTGTTGAATGTCTATCATGAGGAAAAGCATTTAATTGGCAAGCAGGTGAATCAGGGTAATTTCTGGAACCTAGTGAGACACTATGGGTAAGGCATACCATGGAGATAAATGAGTGGTTTCACTTTGCTTTGTTCTGCTTCGTGCTGCCACATTGGTTTTCTTCACAAATACTAAGGTTAAATAACCAGTTATGTTACACTGGGAGGGAGGGAAGGAGGGAGGCACTGGCCAAGGATGAAGTTACTGGAAAGTAAGAACTTGGTACAGTATGTTCCCCTTCTTACCATGTTTGTACAGAGATATGGATTAGATAGCTGTGATAGTTTAAATCAGTAGGGTTTACAGTTTTGCTCCTTTGTGCCAGATGAATTGTACAGGGCTGGTTTGTGGGCCAGATAAGGCCTCACGCTGCCCTTGCATCCTGAGATCAGGCTCTGGGGGGCTCCCTGCTGCCCTTACCTGTGTGTTGGGATTGGCCCTGGCCTGCTCTGAGTGCCTGATCTAGTGAGTTGGATGACACAGCCCTGAGGGCTGGATCTGGTCTGCAGATTGGGGTAGATCACCCCTGGTTTAAACTCATCCACACTGTGTAGCTACATCAACAGAGACAAAACATATAGTCCTAACCGAAATATCCTTCCTGCCAATAGCAGCAGGAAGAATATACGTACTAGGTTGCCATTACTAAGTGATAGACATGGTATGGGCGCCAAGGGTGGATGAATGCATGTGCACATCTGGAAAGGTCAGGCACCGCTAATCACACTCCATAACTTTTTCATGTTTCTTGTCCCCTCGTTCCCCTGCCCACGGCTCTGTTTGAGTGAGTTTTATAAAAGCTACAGGGAAGTGGGTGATAACTATCACAGAAAAGATAGTGTGGGGAGGAAGAAAAAGCTGAACCATTCTAAGTCCACCATCTTCCCCTGTTTTGCTTTCATCTGTTTTCAACAGAACATCCCAGAATACATGACTTGACCTTCTTGGAGATATGCCTGTTGTATAGAGGCACAAAGGGAAAGGGTATAGAGTAAGGCTCCCAAAGCAACACGATCCAGTGGAGAAGGCACAGGATGTGGTATGAAATCCTGGCTCCACTGAAGTCAATAGATGCCACACTGATTTCTTATGCTGGTTCTGTCAGTCACTCATTATATGGGCCTCCATTTTACAGAATGGTGATTTTGTAGCCTAATACCCTTTGGGATTCTTCATTTAGAAGTGTTATGTAAGTGCCAAGTATAATGACAACACTGCCCATTTATTTTGTAGAGTGGAAAATACCAATATTCTAAGGGATAATTGATAAATGGCATAATCATTCCTATATAAATCCATTAAAAACCATCATTAATAATATGTAGAACCTAGCATTTGTTTCAGTTTTGAGTGTTTTGAGGCAATGCGTGTAGCCATAATTCAGTTATGTGATAATAACAGAGGCAAGTGACTACTGAATGGTGCAATGGCACAGTCAGCAGATGAACAAAACTGAAATACTGAATTATTCTCTTTAATCCACCTATATTTTGGGCAAACACTATGTCCTTTCAGACAGCCACCCAACTCATCAACTCCTTTTGTAGGTATTGAAGATTTCATAGACATTAGGGCTGGAAGGGACCTCGGAAGATCATCTAGTCCAGCCCCCTGACCGAAAGGCAAGAAGTCAGGTGAGGTCATAGGATCCCAGCGAGATAAGCATCCAGTTTACTCTTGAAGGTGTTCAATGTAGGTGCTTGAACCGCCTCCGATGGCAGGCTATTCCAGACCTTGGGGGCTTGGACAGCTAGGCAATTCTTCCTTATGTCCAGCCTGAAACGGTCTTGCAGGAGTTTATAACCGTTCAACCTCATCATCCCTTGGGGCGCTCTGGTGAACAAACGTTCCCCCAGATACTGGTGGTCACCCCTGATGAACTTATAGGTGGCCATCAGATCACCCCTGAGCCTGCGCTTTTCCAGGCTAAATAGCCTCATAGCTCTCCGCCTATTGTCATGAGGTCTGCATCCCTGACCTCTGATCATGCACGTGGCTCTTCTCTGCACTCTCTCAAGATTCTCCACATCCTTTTTGAATTGTGGGTCCCAAAACTGGACACAGTACTCCAGCTGCGGCCTCACCAAGGCCGAGTGCAAGGGAAGATGACGTCCTGGGATTTGCTTGAGAAGCATCTATGGATGCAAGCCAGTGTTTTGGTCGCTTTACTAGTTGCAGCATCGCGTTGCAGGCTCACGTTCATTTTGTGGTCAATGGTGACCCCCAAGTCTCTTTCCTCCATAGTACTAGCCCGCGTAACACTGCTGAGCCTATAAGGATGCTGCAGGTTTTTCCTCCCAAGGTGGAGAACCTTGCATTTTTCAGTGTTAAACACCATCAGGTTCTCATCCGCCCATTTGCTGAGCCTGTCCAGGTCAGCCTGGATTGCCCTCCTGTCCTCAGGTGTGGATGCTTTGCCCCAAAGTTTGGTGTCATCGGCGAACTTGGCCAGTCCGCTTCTGGCTCCAATGTCCACATCATTACTGAAGATGTTGAACAATATGGGTCCAAGGACAGAGCCTTGGGGGACCCCACTAGTCACAGGGCACCATGACAATTGACTTTTGTCAATTACCACCCTCTGGGTCTGACCACGGAGCCAATTCCCCAGCCAGCAGATCGTGGTGGACCCAAGGCCACAATTGGCCAGTTTCGCCAAGAAGTGATCATGGGATACCAGATCGAAGGCTTTTTTTAAGTCAAGATATATGACATCAATCTCTTCTCCCTTGTCCAGGTGATAGGTCACCTGGTCATAAAAAGAAATCAGATTGGTCAAGCAAGACCTACCCACAACATACCCGTGCTGGCTATTCCTTAAGATGTTGGCATCGGCCAGTCCATTAAGGATGGCCTCTTTAATAAACTTTTCTAAGATCTTCCCCGGGATAGAAGTCAGGCTGATGGGCCTATAGTTAGCCGGAACCACTTTCCTCCCTTTCTTGAAGATAGGCACCACATTGGCCTTCTTCCCGTCTTCGGGCAGTACACCAGAGCACCAGGAGTTCTCAAAGATCCATGCCAGAGACTGGACTATGATGCTCGCCAGCTCCTTGAGTACCCTGGGGTGTAGATTGTCAGTGCCGGATGACTTGATGGTATCCAGCCTTTCAAGGTGTTCCTTCACGAGGTCAGCATTGATGGAGGGCAGGGGAACTCCCTCACCTGGACCTCCCTGTCCTGTAGTGGGCAAGAGCGTCCCATGGGACTGATGAAAGACCGACGCAAAGTACCCATTTAATAGGTTGGCTTTTTCCTGGGCGTCAGCTGTCCCATCTGGATCAGCAGGGGTCCAATGTTGGCCTTGCTTTTCCTCCAGCTCCCCACATATCTCAAAAAGGACTTTTTATTGTCCTTAATGCTCAAAGCTAGTTGGAGTTCGGTTGTAGCCTTGGCTTTCCTGGTTTGCTCCCTGCAGGACTGGACCAGTGCAGAATATTCCTCCATGGAATATGAACCAGAAAAGATCCAGTTTGATTGAGATGAACATCCAGAAGCATTAGCTAGTTATTCTAAATCTAATTCAGTCTGCTTTTCCAGAAGTCAGATTAGTCAAGTTTAAAGTTTTTCACAAGATGTCTGGGATTTCTTGGTTGCAGTCAGAAAGTTGAAATTGCTATGAGAGTGTCCTCTTTTCACAGGATTTCAGAATTTTCCTCCTGGAGAAAACCATCATGTGTAAAGACACTAGACCTGACAACAACAAAAAAACCCACACAACTTTTTATTAAAAAATTGTTGGCTTTTGCAGAAAGTTTGGATTCTGCTAATATCTTCGGTAGAAGTTGACACATAAGTTCTTACTTTATTCAAGTGCCTTGCGTTCCCTTATTTATACTTTGTTCAAAAGCACAAGTTTGTTTCATTAAATATTTGGTGGCTTTATTTTGCTAGTATATGCTGGTTTATCTTTTTGTTTTTGTTTTTGTTTTTGTTTTTTTTTGGCATTGCTTAACCTTTCCCAGCAAGGAAACCTGATTTTAATAAATGGTAGTCCTCAGGCCATATAAAATTGCTACTTCTCTCCGCTTCTCCTTTGACTTCAGAGGCAACTGCACATGTAAATGGAGGGTGCAGTAATACTAGTTAAATCTCATTCTTTCTTCTGGGCTTTATTTGTTCTCATGGAACTTGTATTATTAAGAAGCTTGCTAGCAAAATTTACTGAAGTACGTGTTTTCTTCAGATAGTGACTCTAATGGTAGGACTTCCCAAGTTTGCATCAGAGCTGTGTTTTAACCACAGAATGCTCAAATAGCATCAGAATTTGTTTCCAAGAAAGAAAGAAATGAGAACTTATAAAGAACACTTGGAAAATGCAGCATGCTACTGTTGGCAAATGTAGAACTCCCATTATTCTCAGTGCTGGCATAATGCTTACAAAAGTTATAAAGCTTGCAACCAGATTTCATTAAAAAGGCTCACTTTTGATGGCTAGTTCATTTCTGTTTACAATGTTAGTTTTGCCAGGAAATTGCTAGATTAACTTTGAACATGAGATTTAATTTCCTGGTTATCCTGATTAGAAATTTCTTGGTTTGGTTTCATTTACCAGCTAATTCTTTTTGTCTCTATCTAGCAGAAAAGCAGATGAACTGTTTTAGGTACCACATACTGCATAATATGAGGATTCATGTTACTTCTGAACATGAATGACGCGTGCCCCCGGAGGCTGGGAGGGCACGGCAACCGCCTGTATGTGGTGGTGTTGGTGGTGAGAGCGTGGTGATGGTGAGCGGGTACCACCCACAGGCTGCTGTGGTGATGTCAGTGGTGAGGGTGGGCCGAGCAGGGAGCGGCCACAGTGGTGTTGGCAGCGAGTAGGGGGTGGCGGGCGGCACTTTGCTTTAAAATAGTTTTAATGTTGTATTTAACAGTTAGTACAACATTCCTATGAAAATATTTTTTTAAACAATATAAATTAATGTTACCATGTCTAGCTTTACAAAGTTGAATCCATTTGAGACTTTTCTGCACAATGGTGTTTTCCTGTCCTCAACTTGCTCTCTTTTCATGGAGGTGATTGGATAGTTTGGGGACATGATCCTCATTTTAGTGGGAATAGAACGCTATGCTAGGAAGGAAGGAAGAATATGAAAGAAATTGTAATTACTGCTATTTTTAAATACCTGGGAGGTGTTCAGATAATATGTGACAGGGACTGCATAAGCTCTTAGATAGATGTAACAGGATGTGATTAAATCGGTGGGAAAAATTATACGTTTTTCTTTTTATAATTTAATCTTATTAAAACCACTGATAAAAGATTCTGTGATGAGAAATGCTGGGATGAATTAGTCCAATAACTGTTACTCTTTCATTATAATGATTTAAGCCTTCCAAAAATGTCATGGCATTAACATTTTATGCAGTACCATAAAGAAGTGGTTGCTGGAAGAATCAACAGCCTTTTAAAAAATCAGCACTTTTTGACTATCTTTATGAGACTGCTGGTCACTTTGTAATATTAAATGACAACATTGCTGGGAAAAATATGACTGTAGTATTTTTCACTTGGGCATTTGGCCATTAGAGGAATGAAACTGCCAACACATTCAATAGCAATCTTCATCATAGCTTTTGGGTATAGTTCAACAATCCATTTACCTTTGGCAAATATCCTTAATAAGTCTCCCCAGGGCAAGTAACCTTTTAATAATATTTTCCCTTTGAATTTTATTAAATAGATATTTACTCTAATAAATTGATTGTGTAGCCATATATACCACATAATGTTGGCCTGTACTGTACTGTTTTATTCTCCTCTGCGTCTTAACTGCTGTTTCTTTCCTTCCATCTGGCTTCCTGTTTTCCATCATGCTCCTTTTGCATCATTCCAAAATGGTGTTGTAAAAATCATTTTTTCCATCTGACCATATCAGTTCCCTTTTGCGACTTCACTGTTGACTTCTTTCCTGTATCAAGTTCATGATGCCCTAATGAACGCTACTCCTTGCTTATCCCACTGAGAGAGACACCTTACTCATCTCTGTAATGATAGAAGTTGCAATCTGGAGACACTCTCTTGGAAGTCTGTGGAAGTTAGGATTTGCGAGATGGTCCCTCAGGCCAGTTAGGGAAACTTGAAGTACTGCAGAAACCTGCTTACTGCTCCATAAAAAACCCTTGCTTTTTGCTCTTCTCATTTACGTATGTTTGTGTTTACTGAATGCAGTGAAAAAGTAATTTGGCAGGTATTCATCTTTAATCCTTGGCTCCTTTGAAAAAAAACACAACTGTTTAGTAGGGGTGCACCTATAGAGATTTGGGGGCTGATACTGTTACCCAATATTTAAGGAGGTATATAGACCAATACTGATCTGATTTCTGATGCAGCTGCCTCCAGCTGGTAAGTTCATGTGGTGAAAGTGGAGGGAAGGGGGGTGGTGGGGCAGATCAATGCCCCACTTGGTGAGGGAGGGGGCAGGAGCAGGCACTGCCCAGCCAGGACGGGGCAGGCGTGGGACAGAGCCACAGCTTGTAGGGGGGTGGGCAACTCCCACCACCGCTTGCAGAGCTGCACTGGGCTGTTGTTGCCGGGTTCTGGGCTCAGGGCAGGCGCTGGTGGCACTGGGAGAGAGCTACAGCCACTCCAAATTTTGCTGCAGCTCTGTTTTCAGCACCACTCCGTCTAGCTGCCTGGTGTAGCTCCGGCTCAATGCCCTGCCTCCACCCACATGTT
>NW_005842898.1:578184-583025 GCF_000455745.1 Alligator sinensis | reverse complement strand
GGGGCTGTGCCGGGTGGCTGGAGGCAGCAGCACCAGGAGCAAAGCTGTGGCAAAACTTGTGGTGGCTGCAGCACCCTCCCAGCATTGTTGGTACCAGCTCTGAGCCCAGCCCCTGGTGAGAAGAGCCCTGCACAGACCTGGCTTCAGCCCACAGCTGCAGCCCCCCTGCCCTGTGCAGATCCAGGAGGCACATGCCCCCTGTGCCCTCCCAGGGTGCAAGAAGTGGCAGGAGCTTCCCCCACTCCATAAGCTGCAGCTCTGTCCCATGCTTGCCCTGCTCTGATTGGGCAGTGGCTGCTCCTGCCCCCTCCCTCCATCACCCATGGGGCTTTGATTTGCTCCCCACCACAAACCCCTTCCCTCCCCCTCCCCTTCCACCCTACAAGACTTACCAGCTGGAGGCAGCTCTCCATGCTACCGGTTCTGCTCCTCACTGCCTGAGTGCTGGGCTGTGGCTGCATACAACATGGGCATTTATCGGCCAAATTATCCACCCCATCAGGCCGATTCCCGATACAACCAATTTTCTTGATATCAGTACCGATCTGATATCGGACTGATGTATTGATGCACCTCTACTGATTAGTTACGTATTTTAATGTTGCAGGGATGTTGGTTGTAGCCGTGTTAGACTAAGGACATAGACAGACAAAACTCTTTGGGTAGTGGTGATATCTTTTATTAGAGCAACTAAGTATTTGCAAAAAAATTTTTTTTCTTTGCAAGCTTTTTGGCTCGCATGGCCTTTATCAGGCAAAGGAGAAATTAGAGATGGTAAGAGTTCCTCCAGGTGAAAAAGCCAGTTTATAAAAAGTTGTTCTGTAAAAATGCAAATGAGTGGGGAGACAAAGGCTGGAGCAGGCAAGGTACCTGGGGTTTCGGATGGCAAGCAGCATGTGGGGTGCCATAAATCTGATGTTAATAGTTATCCCAGGTTGGAGAGAATATATCACTGTTGAATTTGGCTTCTTTGGTATTTTAAAGTTAAACCACAAAATAAGAGGCTACCTAACCAATTTGTCTAGATAAAATAATTGTGCATTCTTACCAGCTAAAAGCTATAATAAAGTATAGAAGATAGGCTTGGAAATGGCATGTTTGTATTATAACAACACAACAATATATTAATTTGTATTGTAAACCCCAGCCTAGAACAGGAGTCCACTGTGCTAGGTGCTGTTCCTACATGTAGGAACAGATAATCCTTGCCTCAAAACTATTGCTTTCTGAGTAAACAAGGAAAATTTGTTTTTAGCACAGGTGCTTTTGAGAAGGACTTTGGCACCTACTTAAATGCAGTAGAAATGATGCATGATATTAGTCTGAAGCCAAAGGCTTGTGATTTACCACACGGTTCATTGGGCTGGCCCAAAGCAGAGTCAACAGCATTTAAAGCCATGGTAACCCCACAGATCAGCACTGCTCAGTGTGTGTGTGTGTGAGTGTGTGTGTGTGTGTGTACGTGTGTACTACAGATACCCCCCCATAAAGGATGCATGTGCTAATTAGCCACCACTCATAACTGAAATTGGGTGTTCTTGTCACCAGTGGGATGCTCCAGAAATGTGTGCAGATGAGACGCAGGCTAACCCAGTCTGGCTCTACCTTATTGAGGGCAGGGCCACGCTAATCGTGTGTGCCAGGCTAAGCGGGGGAGGGGGGGCAGAGGGGGCTTGAGGGATTCTGGGTAAACTGTTTGGGGCCCCGTTTCATTATATTTGCCAGATATTTAAGGCTGGTGAAGAAATAGGATTATTGTAAATGTGAAAGAAAGGTGCAGCTCAGCTGTAGGAGTGAAGAGGAAGTAAAAATGTATTCAATCTGTAGCTCACCAAGACTTTCAAAACAGTTGCCAGTGAGGAGGAATGCACTTAATGAACACTACCATATGTTTTATTCAGATGGGCTATACTAACCTGTCTTTGTGATAGGTTCCCAGCAGCATTTTCTCAGCCTCTTGGGCTAAGATCAAGTGATCAGCTGAAAGTCTTATCAATACCTTAAGGACAGATAGGGATCGATGGAGGATCAGGATGTAAAGAGAGGAGGAGGGAAACCTGAGGCTCAAAACAATGGCAGTGGTGGCAAGTAACCAGAAGGTAGAAAGTGAAATGAAGAGTAGAAAAGAAAGTCTAGAAACAGATGGAGAGTAGATAAAGGTGGAGAAGCAGAGAAGAAAGACAAAAAAGAAGGTGGGAGCAATAGTCAAAGTAGCAACAATGACAGTTGCAGTGGCAAAGGTGATGGAGAGAGAAACAAGGCCAGAGGGAAAACGGGAGCAGAGGATACCGGGAGACAGAGTGGAAACAGCAGTAGTCGATATGTTGGATGAGCAGCAGAAAGCAGGAGGAGTACCAACAAAATGCTGGCACACCATGAGTGCTATGGCAGGAAGACATGAAAGATGCACCAAAAGATGTCAGAGACTATTGGAGACTGCAGATAAAAGCCATATCAACTGGTGACAGGATGCAGGCAGGATTGACGATGAACAGATATGAGTTCATAGAAAAGATACCATTTGAGATATTGGAGGGGCGGGCAGAACATCTCATCAGCCTGACTGCTTCCCAAAATTTCATAGTTTCATAGTAGGTAGGGTTGGAAGGGACCTGAGCAGATCATCAAGTCCGACCCCCTGCCACAGGCAGGAAAGAATGCTGGGGCCAAACAACCTTGGCAAGGTTGGGCAGGGTAGGAGCCAGCACCACTTCTCTTGAAAGTTGGTTCCAGATCCTAGTCGCCCTGACTGTGAAGTAGTGCCTCCTGATATCCAGCCTGAATTTGCTCTCCATCAGCTTATGGCCATTGTTCCTTGTTACTTCTGGTAGTGCTTGGGGGAACAGGGACTCTCCCATTGCCTGCTGGTCTCCCTTGGCCAGTTTATAGATGGCCACCAGATCCCCTCTCAGCCTCCTCTTGTGGAGGCTGAGCAGGTTCAGATTTCAAAGCATTTCCCCATAGGACCTGCCCTGCTGCCCCCTGATCATGCGAGTGGCCCTCCTCTGGACCCTCTTGATGTTGTTCACATCCCTCCTGAAATGTGGTACGGCAAATGGAAAAACTTGGGAGTTTACTTACTGGAACAGTGAAAAGTACAAAATGTTTGGGGAAAAATATGCAGAGGAATGTGGAAGGGAGGAATTAAGAGGGATAAAGATTATAGTAGGGGAAAAGTCAAGGGAATGAGTCATTATAGTAGGAATGTATGTGGATTTATTAGAGGCGGAAGAGATAGAAAGGTGGATGGAATTGCATGTGCAAAGAGTAATGTGTGTAGATAAGGTGCAGGACAAATATGGTATTCAGAGGTGGTCATGGAGGGCACAAATTGTGTTGAGAGCAAATGAATAGAGTGTAGGTGGGGTATAGCACCTCCCATCTGTGATCCAGCTGGGGCCCCACCAGGGTTTTATACTATACCATGGGCAACTACAACAATGCAGCAAATGTGGCAAGGAGGGGCACCTATCTACATACTGTCCTGTCATGGGGTATTACAGATATGAAGTAGCTGCAGAGCACCAGGAGTCCCTAAAATGCACAAGCTGTGAGGGAGAAGGACACTTATTCCATAGTTGTCCCAAAGCCTATGCAAATAAGATCAGATCTCCTGAGGAACAACGTGAATCAGAAAGGGACAGTGAGAAAGAAGAGGAAGGTGAGACGGAAGTAGAAATGGTGGACGAAACCCTGCAGAAGGGAGAAAAGGAAAAAGTTTGGAGTGTAATATCTGTAACTGAGGAGGCTCAAGAAGAAACAGGAGGAGAAGGGGAGGGCAGAGTGGGAGAGAGCCCAGCCATGGAGGTTGGGGAGGGTGAGAGAGAATAAATCAAACAAGCAAAAGAAATGGAGGTGGTATATATAAAAGAGCATGGGAATCGGGAGGGGGATTGGAGGAAGAAAACAGGGGAAGAAATCTGAAAACGAAGGGGAATGAGTTGGAGTCAGAGCTGAAAAGCAGCTTCCCACCATTAACTCCCTTGGGCTCCAGCCTTAGTGGTGAGCTGAAGGCGGGAAAATGGAAGCGTTCTTGAATGCAAAGGCAGCTTGCAAAAGTGACAGGCATGAGAGTGGGGGAGATCACAATGAGCAGCAGCCAACAAGCACAAAGGCACTGATTATAGCATCTATTAATGTCAGGAGTGTATTAACAATGAAAAGATGGGAACAGATTGAACCAGTGTTAAAACAAGACATAATCTGCCTACAAGAATGTGGGGTACCGGGAGAAAGGGATTATAAGCATTTGGAGAAAAGGTGGAGATGAGGAGTGTCCTGGTGGTTGGGGACAAATGAAAACAAAGGGGATCAAGTGGCAATACAGATTTTCCTCAATTTAGGCGGGTTCCATATGTGCGAATTCACTCTTATGCAATGATCCTTTTTATACCAAAAATTAATTATATGCGAGGTAAATTCACTCTTATGCAATTGGTATGGTGGAAGCCTGCAGACAGCTGCTTTGTACAGTGCATTGTGGGAGTGCTGCGCAGACCTCTACTACAGAGTCTACTACAGACCTCCCACCCAAAGTCCTGAGCTTGACCAGGAGTTTGCCCAGGAACTGGCTGAGGCAGCATACTCCAGGACCATGGTCGTCATGGGTGACTTCAATTACCCGGACATCTCGTGGGAGGATCGCTCAGCTAAATCTGAGTGGTCGCAAAGCTTCCTCTCGTGCGTGGATGACCTCTACCTGACTCAAGAAGTCTATGGGCCAACGAGAGGCAAAGTGCTGCTCGACCTGGTGCTGGCTACTGGGGATGACTTAGTCGGCGACCTAGTGATCAATGGGAAGCTGGGTGACAGCGACCACGAGCTGATCACCTTCACCATCC
>NW_005842898.1:526404-578146 GCF_000455745.1 Alligator sinensis | reverse complement strand
ACTTCAGGAAAGCCGACTTTGACAAGCTCAGGAGGCTTGTCAGTGAGGCCCTAAGGGACCATGACCCCAGGGAGAGGGGAGTTCAAGAATAGTGGTTGCTCCTCAAGGGAGCGATCCTCAATGCACAAACTAAGTCTATTCCATCTCAGAGGAAAGGCAGCAAGAGGGCACAGCAGCCCAATTGCCCATCTTCATGACATTTGGGACAAAGGATGTTCGTTTATTAATACATCAATATTGCAACATCTAGAGAGAGGCAAATTTAGAGTGCTTCAAAACCCTAACCCAAACTACTGTGTGGATATTTCTTGATTCGAAAAATGCTAAGGAACACCATCCTGACAGAAATGTGCCCTGGATGAGGCATTAGTCAGTCAGTAACAGCTTTACTCTGTTGCTCTTTGGCAAAAGGTATAACCACTGAGGCACCGAATGTGTGAACTTGGTCTGACCTTCAGACTCTGTCTCAGTGGTCTAAAGGGAACATGGTAGGTCTAGGGCAACCTCCCCTCTTTTATACTCTTGCCTAGGCATACACACTGAAGGTCTTGGTGTGATCTATACTTGCCAAAATGATGACACAACTCACATTCTGGTATATTCATACTCTGATCCCTGGGTTTGATTTGGGGTCAGACTTATGGAAAATGAAGTGGTTAGACTCAGAATTGATATTGCAACATTATCAGAAACTTGGTTCTCAGATACAGGTTCCATCCAAGAGAATGATTATACCATATTCTGGCATGGGAAATCAGCAGGTGAAAGGAGAGAGCAGGGAGTACGCTTTGTTATTAGAAGTTTACTATCTTTTTGTGAAAGCCCCATTGTGTATCCACTTGACTCAGAATGCACACACACAATGGCTTCATCACATTGTTTAGTATCTATGCACCTACCCTTCAAGCTAGCAACGAAGACAAGAACATTTTCTACCAAGAGCATTTTCTACCAAGAACAAAAAGAGATTGAGAACTCGCAGAAAGGACGCTATTATAATAGTAATCGATGGAAGTCACTCATCGTGGTGTCCTGTGACCAGTGGGGTCCCCCAAGGCTCTGTCCTTGGACCCATACTGTTCAACATCTTCATTAATGATGTGGACACTGGAGTCAGAAGCGGACTGGCCAAGTTCGCCGATGACACCAAACTTTGGGGAAAAGCATCCACACCAGAAGACAGGCGGGTGATCCAGGCTGACCTGGACAGGCTCAGCAAGTGGGCGGATGAGAAGCTGATGGTGTTCAACGCTAATAAATGCAAGGTTCTCCACCTTGGGACGAAAAACCTGCAGCATCCTTATAGGCTCGGCACTACTATGTTGGCTAGCACTATGGAAGAAAGAGACTTGGGGGTCATCATTGACCACAAGATGAACATGAGCCTGCAATGCAATGCTGCAGTTAGTAAAGCGACCAAAACGCTGGCTTGCATCCATAGATGCTTCTCAAGCAAATCCCGGGACGTCATTCTCCCCCTGTACTCGGCCTTAGTGAGGCTGCAGCTGGAGTAGTGTGTCCAGTTTTGGGCTCCACAATTCAAAAAGGATGTGGAGAAGCTTGAGAGAGTCCAGAGAAGAGCCACACACATGATCAGAGGTCAGGGAAGCAGCTGCCCCTTCTCTGGGTCTCCGCAGCACAGCCGCCCTCTCTCTGGGTCTTCGTCTTGGAGTTGGCCTCTCTCTGGGTCCCTGCCTTGCAGCTGCCCTCTCTCTGGGTCTTCCCTGACCCGCAGCCCTCTCTCTGGGTCTTCTTCAAACCGCAGCCCTCTCTCTGGGTCCTGCCAGAGCAGCAGTCCTCTCTCTAGGTCCCCTCCTTGTGGCTCCCTTCTTTCCAGGTATTCCCTGCGCGGCTGCCTTCCCTCTGGGTCTTCCCAGGTCCGTTGACCTCCCCGCACCCTGGGAGCTCCTACTGGTTCGTCTCCTGGCTTGTCTGCAGCTGTTGTTCTGGTTTCGGGCGCTGACTTGCCACTGGGCTCCTCTGGTCCTCCGCAGCCGGTGCGCGCAGTTGCTTCTGGCGTCCCGCACCTCTGGCTGACATCACAGGCCAAGCCCTCTCCCAGCACCCACATGCCCCTGCTCCCTCTCACCGCCGGCCCTTTTATTTCCATCGGCCGGCGGTTGGGAGTGATGTCATCCACCGGCCGCAGGTGACTTAAGGCGTGCTGAACGCCTCGCGCGGGCTTTCCCTGCCGTCCTTGCTCCTCCTCCCGTCCTACGGTGAGCAATTTTTCTCTCTTTACTTTCTCTTTTCCTGTTTTACCCCTGGCTTCTGGCCCTGGGGTTCCCCTCATGGGCTTGGGAGTCTCCCCCGTTTTTGTCTCCCTGTGACATAACACCCCCTTAAGCTGCCTCGGGGCGCTCCATTTAGGGGTGTCGCCATCCTACCTGCATCAGTCTGACCGGCCTTGTGCTCTGGTCCATCTGTGGTCTTGCGAGGGGCCATGGTGTATCTAGAGAGAAAGTCCGCCATTATGTTGTCCGTTCCTGCCTGATGCACTATCCGGAACTTGTAAGGTTGCAGAGCTAAAGCCTAGCGCATAATCTGGGCGTTATCCATTCTTGCTGTGTTAAGCCATCTCAGTGGGGCATGGTCTGTGATCAAGATGAACTCCCGCCCCAGCAAGTAATATTTGAAATGTTCCACAGCCCATCTTATGTCTATACATTTCCGTTCGATTGTGGCATACCTCGTCTCGGCTGGTAACAATTTCCAACTGGCATAAGCCACAGGCCGTCGAACTCCACTGGCGTCCTGAGTGAGAACCGCTCCTACAGCAGTTTCTGGTGCATCCGTCTGTAATGTAAAAGGTTCCCAAAGTCAGGAGTATGTATTACCACATCCCTACATAAGGCGTCCTTCAGCTTTGTGAAGCTCCTAGCCATGTCTTCCGTCCAATTTATTTTTTTTCCTTGTGGTCCCCTCAAAGCATCTGACAGGGGGGCTGCTAATTCTGAAAACTGGGGTACAAATTGATGATAATAATTTACCAGACCTAAAAAGGATAGGAGCTGTTTAGGTGTCTGTGGTGGTTGGAATTTCTTGATAGCTTCTACCTTATCCGCTAGCAGTTGTATAGTCCCTTGTCCCACCAAAAACCCTAAATATTTTGTCTGCTGCTGGGCTAGGGCACACTTTTTGGGGTTGGCTGTTAATCCCATTGTTTTCAGCTTCATTAACACTGCTCTCAAAGCCTTGACGTGTTGTGCCCATGTCTGGGTAAAGATAATATTATCAATGTAAGCGGCCGCATAACTTGCATGTGGGGCTAGAATTCTTTCTATCAACTGTTGGAACGTTGCCGCTGCCCCATGCAACCCGAACGGCATCCTTATGAACTCGTATAAGCCCCATGGCGTGCCAAAGGCTGTTTTGGGTCTATCCCGCGGGGCAACGGGTATTTGCCAATAGCCTTTTGCTAAATCTAGGGTGGATATAAATTTAGTGGAACCGATTCTCTCCACCAATTCCGTAGCATGTGGCATTGGGAAGGCATCGAAAATAGCGATTTCATTTAGTCGCCGGTAATCTACGCAGAGCCTCAAAGTGCCATCAGGCTTGGGTACTGGCACGATAGCGCTTCGCCAAGGACTCCATGAGGGTTTTATAACCCCTAACTCTAGCATTTTTTCTATCTCCTTTTTTATGGAACCTGTAAGATTGTGGGGTATCGGTCTCCATCGATCCCTTACTATAGCCCTGGGGGGCGTTTGTATATAATGGTAAGTGCCTTGTACCCATCCCGGTTCTTCCCAAAATGTGTCTTTAAGTTCTTCTATGATCTGCTGGATCTCTTCCTCCTGTTCGGGCATTAGGGTTTTCCCTACTTATATCAACTGACCCTGTGGTTCTGGTTTGACTACCTCTCCTTGCGGCCCGTGATCTTCCTCCTCCATAAAGGTTGCCCAACCCTCGGGCTGTCTCCATTCACGTAAGAGGTTAATGTGGTAAATTTGTTTAGGCTTAAGGTGACCTGGTCTATATACCTCGTAATCTATGGGCCCTACTCTCCTTACGATCTCAAAAGGCCCTTGCCATTGCGTTAATACCTTACTGGTGGAAGTGGGCAGCAACACGAGTACCTTCTGTCCTGGTTGAAATTCTTGTGGCCGGGCTCGTTTATCATACCTCTCTTTCTGTTGTTGTTGAGCTTGCCACAAATTCTCAGTGGCTACCTCTCGAGCTATCTGCAGCTGATGTTGGAAAGCCTGTTGATATTCTGACACGTTTTGTGCCCGAGTGGCTGGTAACTCCCAGTCTTCCCTTAGTATTTGTAAAAGACTCCTTGGGCGGTGCCCCAACACTAATTCAAAAGGAGAGTACTTCAGGGAATCAGAAGGGGTATCTCGTAGTACAAACAATATGAGGGGAATTAGTAAATCCGACTTTCGGGGGTCTCCCTGGAGACACCTGCGCAATACTCTCTTCAGGGTCCCATTTAGTATTTCCACCAGCCCATTCGTTCGAGGGTGATAGATGGACGTGCGCAGTTGCCGGATTTTTAATGTCTGACACACTGTTTTTAATACCCCAGACATGAAATTGCACCCTTGGTCCGTTAGGATCTCCTGGGGAATTCCCACTTGGGCGATCCATTTCATCAACTCTTCTGCTATTTTTGGTGCTGTTACAGTCCGCAGAAGTATCGCCTCAGGGTAACGTGTGGCATAATCGAGAAATACCAATAAATATTGGTTACCAGAGCTACTACGCGGCAAAGGCCCTACTACATCCAGGGCTATCTGGGCAAAAGGGGTCCCCACCACCAGTAAGGGTTGAAGAGGAGCTCGCGATGGCCGATATTCCCTGGTTTTCTGGCACTCTGGGCATGCAGCACACCGTTTAGCCACATCCTCTCCCAATCCAGGCCAGAAAAACCACTGGGAAATTCTGGCACTTGTCTTATCCCTCCCCATATGCCCCCAGCCGGGGGGGCATGTGCCAGTTGCCAAATGACCTCCCGGAAACATGTTGGGACCACTAACTGGGACTGTTCCATCTCTCCCTCCCGGCCCCGCTGTACGTGATAAAGGAGGCCATTTCTCACCTCAAATCATGGGTGTGCTGGAGCCGTCCTCGCGTGTGATGCTGATGCATCATCCAGGGAGGCAGACCGTAGCTCGCGCAGGTCCTCCTCCTCCTCCTGGGCCTCCCTAAATTGCCAACTACTAGCCACCACCTGCAAATCCACCATCCCGGGCTCACCATGGCTTTCCGCCCTCTCGTCTGACTCTCCCACCCATCCTTCTCTATTTCTTAACTTTCTCTTAGCTGCTTCCCGATCTCTGACTCTCTCTAAGGTATCATACAACGGGGACCAGTCACGCCCCAACAACATTTCACAAGCTAATCGTGGTGCCAACCCTACCAACAATTCCCCTTGGTGTTCCATCACTTGCAAGGAAACCCACTGACGCGGGATTTGTTGGGTTTCCCCATGTAGGCAGGAAACTCTCACTGGAGCAGCTTGACGTCCAGGACAAGGTGCAACCAGCTCAGCTCTAACCAAGGACTGTGCACACCCTGAGTCTAGCACAGCCCACACTTTATGGCCACCCACTTGTGCCCGTACCATAGGCCGCTCCCAGACCTCACCTTCCCCACCGTACCCAAAGCTGCAATCCATTGGCTCTGTGGAAGGAGCAACCCTGCGACCCTCAGTCCCTCCGCGGTTCCACTGATCTGGCCGCCATCTCTCTTGACTACAGTTCGGACACTCCTTGGCGAAGTGGCCCACCTTCCCGCAGTGGAAGCAAACAACATCTTGTATAGGGCCCCTGATGGGCCCCTTCTTCTCAACCTCTTTTGTGCCCCCTGATGTAGGTTGGGGTGCGTCTTTCTTTTGGATAGAATCCCTCTGAAGCCGCGAAGGCCTCTGCCAGTTTTAGTGCCTCCTCGCAAGACGAAGGCGAGTTTTGTCGCATCCACTGCTGTGTATGACCCTCCAGATCGTCGAGGAATTGCTCTAAGATTATCTGGTCCACTACAGCCTCCTTATCGCACGTGGCCAGATTGATCCATTTACCAAACAGATCACGTAACAGCTGCAACAAGAGATGTGGGCATTTCTCTTCTGTCCCCTTTTTGGCCCGAAACCTACGCCGGTAGTATTCAGGATTAATCTCGAGTCTATACAGCATAGCCGCTTTAACCACATCATAATCACAAGCCTCGTCTCTAGGCATTGCTCGGTATGCCGCTTGGGCTTTCCCGACTACTAGTGCCCCTAACTGGCTGACTTTATCCAAGCCCGTAAGAATGGCGTGATGCTCAAAGGCCTCAATATAGGCCTCCAGGTCATCTTCATTGGTCATTCACGGCATTTTAAAGGCTGACATGCCAGGTCTCATCCATTCCTGTTGTCTCTGTAGCATCTGTTGTTGCGTGTCCACAATCTGTGTGAGTAACTGCAAATTCTGGCTCAGGGCATCAGGAGCGTTGACGGCCATTGATTGCATTGTCAATTGATCTTCCGGGCCCGGAACCTCATGCATGTTCCCGGCCAATGCACCACTTTGCACCCGCCGGGCCTCATACATCTTACCTCGGGCTTCCTTAATCCGAGTGCTTGCTGATACTCGCCTTGCAGGTGGCCTTATGGGAGATCTTCCCATGTGCCGCAAGCTGCCCCTTCTTGCCTGCCACGATTTTGAATCTTTCAGTGGGTGGGGCTTCATGCGGCGCGGTCACCCTCATCAGTTGCCTGCTTCTTTGATGTCTTCTGTGAGGCTCCTCCTCCCCTGTACCCCACCCTTTACCCTGCCCAGCGGGTCCTGGTTGCTTCTGTGACTGACCGTACGCTCCCCTAAATACTTAAACAATGAGCCCACCTCTCACTCCCTCAGTCTTCCTGCCTCCATACCACCTCACCCCTTCTCATACAGGGAAACATAAAACACCCTTCACAACTCAGAAGACAAACTTAATAAATCCCAAGAAAGGTGTAACCCTGCCCCTATTGGGCTTCCTTATGGTGCACAGATAGCCCCTCGACACCTCTGCTTGGTGACGGAGACTGTTCCACATGGCCCAGCTCTGTGGCCCCACTCCACCTACCCAGGTTTAATGCTACTCCCTGTCCAGGTTCCCGCCGGCATGACCCTCTCCCTAGATCTCTTGGGAGCAGCTGCCCCGTCTCTGGGTCTCCACAGCACAGCCGCCCTCTCTCTGGGTCTTCGTCTTGGAGTTGCCCTCTCTCTGGGTCCCTGCCTTGCAGCTGCCCTCTCTCTGGGTCTTCCCAGACCTGCAGCCCTCTCTCTGGGTCCTGCCAGAGCAGCAGTCCTCTCTCTGGGTCCCTTCCTCATGGCTCCCTACTTTCCGGGTCTTCCCAGCGTGGCTGCCTTCCCGCTGGGTCTTCCCAGGTCCGTTGACCTCCCTGCACCCTGGGAGCTCCTACTGGTTCGTCTCCTGGCTTGTCTGCAGCTGTTGTTCTGGCTTTGGGTGCTGACTTGCCGCCGGGCTCCTCCGGTCCTCCTCAGGCAGTACGTGCAGTTGCTTCTGGCGTCCCACACCTTCGGCTGACACCCCCGGCCAAGCCCTCTCCCGGCACCCACACGTCCCCGCTCCCTCTCACCGCCGGCCCTTTTATTTCCGTTGGCCAGTGATTGGGAGTGATGTCATCCGCCGGCCTCAGGTGACTTAAGGCGCGCTCAACGCCTCGCGTGGGCTTTCCCTGCCGTCCTTGCTCCTCCACCCATCCTGCGGTGAGCAATTTTTCTCTCTTTACTTTCTCTTTTCCTGTTTTACCCCCGGCTCCTGGCCCTGGGGTTCCCCTCATGGGCTTGGGAGTCTCCCTGGTTTTTCTCTCTCTGTGACAGGGGTGAGACAAGGGTGCCCCTTGTTGCTACTACTATTTGTGTGTGGCATGGAAGCATTAGCACAAAGAATGAGGAAAGACAAGGTCATAAGCATGGTAAAGATACCAGGAGGGGGAAAGATACAATGCGTATTTTATGCGGATGACATAAACGTAGCAGTTAGAGAGAGACTTTCAATGGAAAGCAGTGGTGATGCGTAGGGGGTTCATGGAGGTGCACATGCACCCCTGAGAGTGCTGGTGCACCCCCTCACAGTAGCATTCCCCACTTAGGCAGTGGGCAGGTGGGACAGGCAGAGCTCTGGTGCCCCCCTGAGAGTGCCAGCTGGAGAGTGGGGGCACCAGGAAAAGTGCTGCTGATCCTTCTGGGTGCATCCCTGGCTTTTCCAGGTATGCTGTGGGTGCTTCCAGGCAGCATTCCCTTTTAGAGCCAGCATAGAGGGCACGCTGCTTATGGGTCAGCGCGATCAGCCATTTCGGGATTCCCCTGCCTCCCCCTGCCCCGGTTGCTGACAGGCCACTGGGGGGGCAAGTGCCCCCCCTGGTTCAGGAGGCACCAGTCACCCATGATGGAACGGGTGCCATCAGAGTATGGAGAAGCAATGGGGGCTAAAGTAAATAGACAGAGAAGCACCATAGTAGGAGTGGGGAGCTGGCAGGACTTGGAGAAGTTGAGCCTTCAAATAAGAGAAGTGAAATTAGATTTCAAGAGATCCCGATGGATGCAGAGGGGAAAGGTAATACAGCATGGGGAAAGGTGATGGCAAGGATAAAGCAAATACTTTGGTTATGGTCTGGAAGGATGCTGTCCTTTGCTAGAAAAGTAGCGGCAATTAAGATTGTGCTAATGCTGATTATTCTATATATGGGAATTGTCTTTCCACTAATGTGGCAGCAGATAGCAAAAGTAGAGGGGAATATTTATATTCATCTGGAATGCCAAAAGAAAAAAGTTGGCTAGAGCTGAACTGTTTGAAGCAAGAGAGATGTGGGGCTGAGGGCTGCAGGACTTGGGATTGTTCATTTATATAAAATACATAAGCATGGTTTGCAAGATGATAATGGAGGGAGAGGGGAAAGCAGTGCTTATCGCCTAATTTCATGCAGCTGCAATTTTGAGGAAATGGTGATTATATCAGACCTCTTTGGAGAGTTCATGGGCATGGCAATCACTGATTCATTACATCAGGATGGAAGGTTTCATGCCAAGGTATAAGACAGGGAAGGTAGGGATGGAGGTCCTGAAGGATCATAAGGAACTGATGAAAGCAGTGAGGGAGAGAGACAGAATGGCATCAGTGGGAAACTTCCCAGAAGGACAAGTGGAGAAGGTGTGGGGAGCGATGGCAGTTAAAAAACTAGACGTGGAACATGCTGACTTAGTGTGTATGATTGTAAGAAATATCTTGCTGGTGAGAGACGTGCAACACAGATGGGGCTTGATGAGCTCATCAAGGTGCCCAGGGTAGAGGTGTGGGGAAGAAGAAATGTTGTGATATGTGTTTTGGGAGTGTACATATGCAAAGAGGGTGTGGGAAAGGGTCCACTGCTGAGAGGTTCAAAAATAAACCTGTTGTTAGTGCAGGAGACAACACTATATGGACTTGTACCAAAGGGACTGGAGGAAATGTTATTAAGGACTTTATTAACATGCGTTAAAACTAGTTTATGGAAAGTAAGAAACCTCTGAATTTTCAAATGGAAGGCTTTCATTGACAGAGAGTGGCTGAAGTTGGGGCTGCATGAACTGAAATACAGGAAACCCTTGCTATTCACAGGTTCAGCATTCGTGGTTTCAAATATTCACAAATGCTGAACCCACATTTTAAATACACTTTAAACACTTACTGGAGCTCCTCAGGAGCTCTGCACTTGCTGCCACTGGGCTCCTGCTGCCACTATCAAGCTCCCACCGAAGCTGTGCCCCACTTCCCAGCCGCTGGGGCACTGTATTCATGAATGCAGACTGCATTCATGAACGCAGTGTCTTATTCTTGGATTTTGCCATTCACGGGGATCACGGGAACATATCCCCTGCGAATGGCGAGGGTCGCCTGTACTACATGAATTGGGACAAGAAAGAAATCGGAGAAGTAGCAGCAGAGAAGAAGTAGAGGCAAAGGACTGGACACACTTGTTTCTCTGAGCCAGCAGAAAGGACTGATGGGGGGGCAAAGAGTTTCAGGTGGTTTCTGAGGTAATAGTTTTTCATGGGTTTCTGTATGACAGTGGTTTCCAACCTTTTTATGGTGAAGATCACTTGTTGGCACCCCAAGATCTACCATCCCCTACCCCTGCTTCCCGGACAAGCTGCCCGAGCTCTGACCCCACTCACCCAGCCCAGGCCGGGCGTCGGGCATGGTTCAACCTAGCTTTGTGCATCCTACTGGTCCCAATTATGGAGTCTCTGACAGACTGAGATTAACTGTCAGAGGCTCCACGATCGACCAGTCGATCGAGATCAACTTGTTGGTGACCATTGCTGTATGAAGAAAATGAGTTCTGTAAAGGGTTCTTTTGTGGAAAGTTGATACGTGTTTTTGAATCTGTGGTTGTTTTTACAATATGAAGTTTTGGTTAAAGAAAAAAAAAAAAGATGCTCAATATGTGACGCTTCTTAAGTGTAGGTTGCTAAGTGATAAGGGTTGTAGTTGCGTTGGTCTAAAAAGCAAAAGCAGTCGATATCTTTTATTTGACCAACTAGGTAGCTCCAAATATATTATTTATTTGCAAGCTTTCAGGCTTATGCACCTTTCCTCAGGCAAAGGCAAATGCAAAGATTGTAAAATTTCTCCCAGGTAGAAATGAAACTTCATATTGCACAGGAGAGCTGAAGGGTGCTGTAAGTTCTTCAGGCTAGAAAAGTTCATTTTATGCAAATTAGGCTCGGATAAAAGTTGGAGCTGTCTATTTACCTTAAAGGTATCTGATGGCAAGCAGGATATTAAATTATACTTCTTTCTTGCTAAGATGTTTCATATTTCAGAGGACTGGAGATGGAAAGGTTTTCCTGGGCAAGGAAGTTCTGTTGTGTTCAGGCTGCTCTGTTAAGTATGCAAATTTGCCTTGAAACAAAAGGCTGTAGCAGGGGTGTAAGCCTCCAGGTCTCAGGGTGTTGAATTTTTCTTCCATCTTGTAAATTTATGAAGTTTTTATTTATTTCAAAACATCTCATTATGATATATTCCATGTTTTGGGGATAAAAATTGTACCTGTGTTGGTCTAAAAAGCAGAAGCAGTTAGCGTGGTAGAGGCGATATCTTTTATTAGACCAACTAGATAGTGGTGATAAGTGCATTTTTTTTTTTTTTTAATTGTGAATAACAATTAAACAGGTTTCCATCAGTGTGGGCCAGGTGTTTTAGTTATGCTCAGTTTTGGCTGCATTCAGTCAACTTCATAGTTGGTTTCCATTGCTTTTGGCAGCAATTTAGTGATAGACAATGTATTTAGTGTGATTTCCTTGTATATAATCATAAGACAAGGGGCTTCCTCCCCCCCCCCCCCCGCCCCCCCTGCCAATTGGGGGGGGAAAAAAAGCTCATCTTATATTTGCGTAAATATGGTGTGTTAGGTTTAATGACTCTCATGTAAGGATCAAAAAGACACAGACATTTGACCAGACATGTTTTGAGGTAGGAAACATCCCTTGCATCCCAGGTGAGACAATTCCATAGCTAAATAGATATAACAGTTATGAGCCCAATGATTTATAAACTAAATAAATCCAGACAATGCATTGCATGGAATTCCTTGCTTTCCTTCTGAAATGAGTGCACTCTAATCCTGTTTCTTTTGTAAGCCTTACATTTTCTTTAATGACACCATATTGTATGGTTGCTATGGATATTTAATTGAGAATCCTGGCAAAAACATCCCAACATGATCACTATTCAACTGAACTTTTTTGTGACTGTCACTCATTCGTCTCCAGCGTTCTCCCACTCACGTTTGCCATGTGCATGTGCAGCAAGATGTAACACATCTTTCTCTGTGTGCCTGGTAGTGACAGCTTAATTTTGCAGAAGCGGCTCCAGCATTCCAGGCTACAAAGGGGGAAGAAAATTCATATTTTTACTTTCTCTCGATCTCTTTTGCCTCTACAGTATAGTCCAGCTGCCTGGCCATTTTTAGAGTGATTTATGTCACAAACTTAGACTAGAGCCCCAGGCTAAAGGAAAGCAAGTCTGAGGGTAATTTTCTTTCAGTAGAACATTTTGGCAGAACTGAAGCTGCTCATGCTGAGCTCCCTAGAGGAACAACAGTTATCAAATCATGTTGACGCAATGGGGATATCAAAACTATATGCCATGGGTTATGAAAAATGCAACAGGCAGAGGTGGCAATTCGTGATATGAAATTTCCTGCATCTGATGCATCAGGAGGTTGTAGAAGGACACTGCCAGGGCTATGTTTTACTGAAAAGCATATGCAAATACTCAAGCTCTTTTAAAATTGCTTTCACCCTAAAGGCTGGCCAGTTCTTAAGATTAATAATATTATTATGGTTATGCTTTGAAGCCCAAGCTGAGATCAGTGTCTTATTGAATTGGGTGCTGTATGCCCATGTCACGAGGGATCTTGCATTGCATTGGAGGTTGAAAGTCAGAGGAGAGAGAGAAGGGGGGAAATCTTCAAAGGAAAGTCAGATGTGGTTTGGCTGGGGATGTGATATTTCTTTTTAGTGGAAAAGGATCACTTTCAATACTACATTTACATAATGGGGTTAAACGTACTTCCAACCTTAGAAGCATGTGCAGGAAGACACTTGAGTACTGGGGCTGTGTGAAGCTTCGGTCCCTGATTTGATTTGGCAGAGATTCATCCGGATACGGTGGCTGAATCTCCAAATCAAATCAGGAGACCCTTTAATCTCTCCGAATCAAATCAAAACTCTCCAAATTGATTCAGAAAGATTTGATGATTCAGACACAGACGCAGCTTTAAATGTTTTTTCTACATACCTCAAGGTACCATGTGGGTCATAGAATCATAGAAGTAGGGTCGGAAGGGACCTTGTAGATCTTCAAGTCCGACCCCCTGCCTGGGCAGGAGGAAAACTGGGCTGAAATGACCCCAGCCAGGTAGGCTTCAAGCCGTTTCTTAAAGACCCCCAGGGTAGGAGCCAGCACCACTTCCCTTGGAAGTTGGTTCCAGATACTAGTTGCCCTAACTGTGAAGTAGTTCTTACGGATGTCTAATCTGAACCTACTCTCCAACAACTTGTGGCCGTTATTCCTTGTTATCCCGGGAGGTGCTAGAGGGAAGCAAGGTCTCCCCCAAACCCTTCTGGTCCCCCCCTAGTGAGTTTATAGACGGTCACCAGGTCCCCCCTCAGCCTTCTCTCGTGAAGGCTGAACAGGTCCAGGTCCCGTAGCCTCTCACTGTCGGGTCTGCCCTGCTGTCCCTGGATCATGCGGGTGGCCCTCCTCTGGACCCTCTCAATGTTGTCCACATCCCTCTTGAAGTGGGGTGCCCAGAACTGGACACAGTACTCCAGCTGTGGCCTGACCAGTGTCGCATAGAGGGGGAGGACCACCTCCTTGGCCCTCCTCGAGATGCACCTGCGGATGCACGATAGGGTCTGGTTAGCCCTGCCGACCGTGACCTCTCATTGTCGGCCTATGGTCATCTTGGAGTCAATGATGACTCCAAGATCCCTTTCTGCCTCTGTGCTCTCAAGAAGGGAGTTTCCCAGCTTATAAGTGTGCTGCTGGTTACTACTGCCCAAGTGCAGCCCCCTGCACTTGTCTGTATTGAAACACATCCTGTTTTTTTTAGCCAACCCCTGCAGCCTATCCAGGTCTTTCTGCAGTCTTTCCCTCCCTGCTAACGTGCCCACCTCACCCCAAATTTTGGTATCATCAGCAAATTTGAACAGGTTGCTTTTCACCTCGTTGTCCAAATCGCTGATAAAGAAATTGAACAGTGTGGGCCCAAGGACCGAGCCCTGAGGGACTCCGCTGACCACTTCATGTGAATGCTGAGATGCTCTGGCAGATAGAGCATCCCACAGAAATGCAGGGGGCTCCCCAGAGCACTTGGCAGCAGACCCGGAAGTGGACCAGAAGCACTTCTAGTCCACTTCTGGGTTCACTGGAGAGCATGGTGGGGGGTTCCCCTGCACCCTACCGGCTCAGCGACTGTTACCTCCTGGGTCTGGGGGGGCATCTGGTATCCCCTATGGCCAATCGCCAAGTCAGGGAGGAGTGGGGGGAGGACCCCCAGCATGCTCAGTGGCAGACCCAGAAGTGAACCAGAAGTACATCCAGGTTTGCCGCTGAGCATGCCGGCCCCCCCTGCACTCCTGTGGGATGTTCCATCCACCCCAGCATCACAGCATTCACAAGCCATGCCTGGTACCGCAAGGTACATAGAAAAAAAAGTTAAAGCTGTGTCTATGGCTGAATCGCTGATTCTTTGAATCAGCATCAAATCTTCAGATTCAGATCGGACGAATCAAATCAGGGACAGTGATCTGAATCTACTAATTGAATCACTGTCCCTGATTTGGGCCAAATCTGAATCAAATACATCCCGTTTTGCACACCCCTATTGAGTACTATAGGATGTTGCCGTACATTACAACTTGCACGTGCTAACTCTAAGGAATGTTAGGTGGTACTAGGGTTAGTAACTACTATGAGCAGTCACCCATTAATTGTTATTGCCTGGTCTGATGTGAACTGGTCTGACTTGCTGCTAGGGGGTTGTCAAGGAGGGGCATGGCTAGGAACTGCCAAGTCTACCCCATGCCTGGCTCTCTAGCTCTCTAGTGGTACCCACTCAACCTCTTCCCACCTCTCTCCCTCCCCCTGGGCTCCCCATTTACCTATTTCCTCACACTGCCCACCCCTAATGGCTCACCCTCCCTGTGGCTCCCCACTGTCCCACAGGTGCCTGGCTCTCCCCGGGTCTCTGGAGCAATAGCGTTCTGGATGATAGATTGTTTACATTATAGGGGCTGGAAGCAGTGCATCCTGGGGTACTGGAGGGCTGCAAATTGATGATATTGACCCCATGGAGCAGACTGATGTTACTGCAACACATGCTGCCGAACACCAGCTGGAGATAGTCCTCTCCTGAAGAGGCATAACTTTGAGAGGCTTAGAGGGCACTTTAGCTCATCTTTTCCTGCCTTAACACACAGACACTCCCATCTTAAGAGCGTTTAATATGGGAAAGGTAATGTTTACAACACCCATAGAAATTGAACACACAGTACATGTTTCTACCAATGCTAGGGGATTATGGCTGGTAACAAATAACTGAATAATAACTACCTGGATCACTTTTACAGAGACTGGGAGTCATTTAGCTTTTCCACATCAGCAGTATTCAACACTGTTTTGTCTCTGCCTGCAGGTATAATTTCTATTCATGCTTTTTAGACAATGATGCTGCTTTTTCCTCTTAACCATCTTGCATGTATACTTTAAATAATTAGTATTCAAACTTGCACAATATACCACATAAAATTATATAATGATTATAATGATCTTATCTTAATCCTTTACAATAATACAGCATTTTCCACCCCAGAGTGCTTTGAAACCTATTGGCCATTTTAAAGATAAATGGAGGCCAATTTGTGCATATTATTTTGTGCCTACATCTAGGTATAATGGCTGTTATCATTAAAGTAAATAACTATTTAGATGCCCACTCAGATATTTATTTATTTATCGACACATGTGCAAGCATATATTTCTGTATTCAATGGTGGACTTAATTTTGTAAAAATTAGTCTTTCTATGTAAACAGAGTTTCACCAAGCTAATGTTGTTCATTTGTTCCAGTGCTGCTTCTGCCAAACATTGAAAAAATCATGAGCCAAGTTCCTAGAATCGCTATTTTAAAAAAAAGAATACTGTAAGTTTTATTTGCCTTCCAATGTCTCTACAGCAAACTTTTTTTTCAAGTTTTTCCCTGGAATCATAAGGGCTAGAAACCTACTGCTAATAGCAGTGTATAATGAGATAATGAGAAAACACGGCAGCAATTGAAATATTTCAGTTTCTTAATGGAAATATTTTACTTTGGGGCCGTAACTCTCCCATGTTCACAAAGCAGCAAACACTCAATATTTTCTTGAGGAAGGAACTCTGCAAGCATGAACAGACTGCATTATGTTATTTTTCCTGAGCAAAGCCTACAGTATTTTCTCCATGTGTGTGCGTGTGCACAAGCAAAGAATATTTTAAAAATTATTAAAGTACTCATACCTGTCATGTTGTTGTAAAACTTATTTTGGAGACTCAATTAAAGTAAACCTATTTATCTGCACTGTACTGATCTGATTCTTGCTAGGTGTGTTTTGAAGACAGCTCTCTTCAGAGAGCTGTCTGTACAGCAGCTTTGTGAACATGGGAAAGTTTCAAATGATAAATATTTTGCTTATAAGAAGTGATATTTTTTCAAGTTAGCTTTGAACGCACTGAAACTCAGTTTCAATATATGGTCACTAGTCCTGTTAGGAGTCTTTCTAAATCCTGTGACAGTGGATTGTAATATCCAGCTTTTCTACCTGAGGGGAAAGGGGGCAGGATTATTTAGAGAAGTAGCTATTAAATCATATGGAATGTAAGAGGCTTATATATTCATATCAGCTTAAAAACATAACTGGATGCATTAGTATTTACAGATGAGGCCTTTAATTGAATTTTGTCAATAGACTATTAAAGCAGACTCAAGCACAGTTCAATCTTATTTATTCAGAACTGCGGTGGGCACTCAACTTTCTGAGAGGTGGGATTTTGCAAGTAAGAAAACTTGAAAGGATGGCATTCCAAGTATAGGAGGTGAACAGCAATGTGTGGTCTTACACTATGCATGCAGATTAATGTGGAGCTAGCCAAACTAACTTTAAATCAGCTAGCTAAGATACCAGACCCAGTGAGCCAGAGCTGAATGGAGTTCAATGCATTCTACTTCACACTGCTTCTCTGTATCCTGCAGCATTAAATATAGGTTCTGCAACTTGTCCTGGGACCTACACAATATCTCTGGTGCAACAGAGAATTGAACCCAGGTCTCCTAAGTCACAGATGAGCCCCCTGATTACTAGACAGTTCTTCTTCACTAGCTATATTTAGCTCAAAGGGTTCAGGAGAGTTACAGATAAACAGCTTCAATTTGATTCATTTCTTCCCCCCTCCTCCCCTTTTAAATACAAAGGGTTAAATCAAAGTATAATTTAAGCTTTCTGCAAAACCTTTCCTATTGGGTTTGTATCCAAAGCATAGTTTGCACCAATTTTTTGCTGTTGCCTGCACCATGATTATAGTCATTTCTAAAAGAGACTAAGATAAATGGAGTTAATCTTGGCAGTAAATTATAATATTACAGTCAGTAAAGGATCAATGTCTAGGTGATAGCTAGAATATGTAGATAAGGAGTTGAAGTAAAGCAGTATTTGGCCAGCCTTATTCTGATCTCAGATCTTCATAGAGCATAAAGCAACATAATTTAAAGCATCTCGGACACCTTCCACATTGTGTGCCTGGAAATCGGTCTGTGCTTGGAAACAGTGACCACCTGTCAGATGTGATCTGCTTGGTCAATTCTGAGTAATTTTCTTCTCTGAGTCTCAGTAATATTTAATTTTGTTGGCACACTTGTCACTGCTGCTCCTTTGCCTCAGGCTCTAGTGAGTGGTATGCTGCTTGCTTCTTTCCTCTTCAGTGCAGAACATTCCCAGTGTGTTGAAAGTCACGTGCTGACAATGCAGTAGGAAGGAAACCAAGAGCTGAATTAGTTGATGCTTTTCCGTGTAAGGGACCAGAGCTTATCTCTGTGTAGCTGGAAATATTTTGAATGTCGGTGGTGTGGCTAGCTGTCTAAATGCTATCTGTGTGGCTAGATGTCTAAAATGCTCTTAACAAAGGAAATTGGGGCTGGGGTGGCACAGATGCTAAGGTGCATGGTTGACAGCCCAGAGGTTGCAATTTTGAGGCCATAACAGAAGTGCTCCAGGCATGGCCCTGTCAAATTCCAATGAATCTGCAAATTCTGCTAAATACCTTGTCATAAGGACTCAAGAATAATCCCTTACAAATCATCACTTTTTATAATCATTAGTCCTTTACTGTCTATTTTTAGATCTTGATTCTGCAAAGCAAGGCCTGTTTAACTTAAGCTTGTAAATGGTTCTGTTGGTTTTAATGAGACTATCATTAAGTAAACAGGTTTTGTGTAGTTTATTTGTGGCCATACTTCCCAGAGCCCATGGTAACTTCAAGTTGGAGCATTTCCTCCTTTCTGGCTGCCTATCCATGTGATAGTTTGTATTCTAATTAGAATACATTAATCAAGTTGCTCTTCATTCTAATTGGAAGCTTCCACCATGGCCTCACAACCACATGTATAAGCCCCTGCACATTTAAAAAGGGCCACAGGGGGTGCTTTATCTAAACCTCATCTAATGAGGTTTAGATAAAGTGTCTGGCGGTAATTTTTAAATGTGCAGGGGCTTATACACATGATGGTGAGTTGTTTTAATTAGAGCAGCTTTCTGGGAACTGCTCTAAAGAACCACCCCTGCTCGCCTTGAGCAGCTATATAAGCAACCCATTTTATTAATGGCGGGGCTTTGGCTGTAAGGAAAGTTTTGGAAATAAAACTGACTAGCTCTGTTCTCAAAAGTGGAAGGAATCTTGCACTCATGTGAGTGGCATTCAGTGATAAATCGGGGAAGTGCCAGTTAGATCAGTACTTCTGTGCCTACAAACTTAGATGCCAACTGTGGCAGGGGGGGGGGGGGGGGGGGGTGTTTGTGTGCATCACAGGAAGCAGAAATAATTGGAAAAGCACTGCTCCCTTTGTACTGCTGAAGGGTGACACTGAGTTTTTTTCTACAGACAGATATGAAAGAGAGAAAAGAACTGCTCCATTTTGCTCCTGCTGAGAGTGCTCTTGTTAATTGAAACCTTCAGTTTTGAGACTGTCTCTTTTTAATTAGAGAACCACAAGGCTAGAAACTCAGGCCAGTCTGTAGTACAACATAAATCAATGCTTTTAACTTTTGGAGTCAGTACAGGAGTCAAACCTCCTTGAAGCCAGTCTGTCCTCGTGCCCATTTATTTTCATGAAGAGGCTGCTTGCTAGCAGCACTGCCTGCTGCTAAAACAGACCTACTGCATGTGTGCAGAGAGCTACTGAAGGAGTGCAGCTCCAGTTACTATGAAACAGTGCTTTAGCTACCAGTGGGGTTGGTGTATTTGCTCTTAAACCCAACCTCATGTCAGGACCCCTTCCCTGTTTTCCCTATGCCTCAAATAAAATGAATAGAAAATTGTGATCAAAGCCAGGTTCAAACCCTGCAGTATTCCAAGCTTCCAACCACCAGTAGCAGAGCCATCACTGGAAACATCCATCCTCAAGGATTTGTCCATGTGCACTGGGCTTCAGAGGAGATCAGGAGCAGACAGATTGGTAATGCTAGTAACTATAGAACTATGTTGCTGGGTATTACGGATTCACAGAAGTTTAGGGCTGGAAGGGACCTTGTGAGACCATCGGGTCCAGCCCCCCTGCTCTGGGCAGGAAAGACTGCTGGGGTCAAATAACCCCAGCAAGGTGTGCATCCAGTCTCCTTTTGAAGATCTCCAGGGTAAGTGCCCACACCACCCCCACTGGGAGTCTATTCCAGAGTCTGGTCACATGAACTGTGAAGAAGATTTTCCTTCTATCCAGTCTGAAACCTTGTTGTAGGAGTTTATGACCGTTGCTCCTGGTTTTCCCCTAGGGTGTTTTGGTGAATTGTTGTTGCCCTAGCCCCTGAAGCTCTCCCCTGATATATTTGTACCCTGCCACCAAATCCCCGCAAAGTCTTCTCTCTTCTAGGCTGAACAGTCCCATATCTGTCAGCCTTGCCTCATGTGGCTTGCTCTTCAGGCCTCTAATCATACAAGTGGCTCTTCTCTGGACTCTCTCGAGCTTCTCCACATCTTTTGTGAAGTGTGGCACCCAGAACTGGATGCCATACTCTAGTTGTGGCCTCACCAGTGATGAATAGAGCGGGAGAATAACTTCCTTAGTTTTGGTTGAGATGCATGGCAGTGTACTGTTTGCTTTGTTAACTGTAGCATCACATTGGTGGCTCATTAATTTTACGGTCAATTATGACTCCCAGGTCCCTTTCGGATGTGGTGCTAGCATAGCACCACTGAGCCTGTAAGTTTGTTGAGGATTTTTCCTCCCCAGATGGAGCACTTTACCCTTCTCAGTGTTGAACAGCATCTGGTTCTGGTCTGTCCATCTAGCTAATCTGTCTAGATCCACCTGGATCATCAGCCTACCCTGAGGTGTGGCCATGTTTCCCCAAAGCTTAGTGTCACTGGCAAACTTTGCCAGTGTGCTTTTTACCCCCACATCCAGATCATTGATGTAGATGTTGAAAAGCACTGGTCCAAGTACTGAAACTTGTGGGAACCACACTGGCTACCTTCCACCAGGTCAACAGATCCATCTATTAGTACTCTCTGGGTCTGACCCTGAAGCCAGTTTCCCACCATCTGACTGTTGAATTGTTGAGCCCATAATCTCCTAGTTTTACCATGTGTCTCATGGGACACTAAATCAAAGGCCTTTCTAACGACCAAGTAAATGACGTCGACCTCATTTCCCTTATCCAGGTGGTGAGTAACCTGGTAATAGAAGGAGATGAGGTTAGTCAGACATGACCTACCCACAGCAAAGCTGTGCTGGCTATCATTCAGAATTTTGCCTTCTACTAACATCGCATATAGAGTCTTCAAGAAATTTTTCAAGGATTTTTCCTGGAATGGAGGTCAGGCTGATTGGCCTGTAGTTCTCTGGGTCCTCGCTCCTCTCCTTCTTGAAGATGGGCACAACATTGGCCCTCTTAGTCTTATTGGACCTCTCCTGAGTACCACAGATTCTCAAAGAGGTTCACCAGTGGTCCTGTGATGACTTTGGCTAGTTTGTAAAGCACTCTCAGATGGAGTTCTTCCAGTCCTGCTGACTTATAGATATCCAGCCTCTCTAGCTGTTCTTTCACCAGCTCTATAATGACTGTTGGTAGGTGATCATCCCTACTGTGATGATTCTGCATCATATTTGCATTCAGCAGGCTATCACTCTTAGACTGGTGGAATACAAATGCGAAGTACTCATTCGGGAGTTCAGTTTTCTCCTTGTGTCAGTGATCAGATGTCCAGATGCATTGAGCAGTGATCTGACATTTCCACTGGTTTTCCTCCTATTACCTATTTACCTATAGAAGGACTCTTTATTGTCCTTGATTTCGGTTGCTAACCTAAATTCAGTCAGTGCCTTTGCTTTTATAATCTGCCCCCTACAGATGTGGGCCAATCTTATGTAGTCCTTGTGGACTATTCCTAGCTTCCATTGTTGACAAACCTCCCTCTTCTTTTTCAGAAGATCTGATATTTCCCTGTTGATCCAAGATGGCCCCAATCAGTACACTGAGGATCGTATCCTTGAGGAACAATCGCTCTTTGTCCACACACTTTCCCTGTGGCCCATGATCCTGTAGGGCATTATTCACTAAAGCCCTTAGCTTATTGAAGTCAGCTTTTTTAAAGTGAAGAATTTGTACCTTACTGACAGATTTCCCAGCCCTACAATGGACAGTGAAAGTGATAGTGTTGTGGTCACTGTTGCCTAGGTTACCCTCTATCTTTAGATAACTCACCAGGTCATTCCTTTTGGCCAAGATTAAATCTAGGAGGGCATTTCTTCTGGTCAGCCCATATACTTCCTGAGACAGGTAGAGCTCATTGATACAATTCAGGAATCTATGCAACCGGTCAGATCTGGCCAAGTGTTCTTCCCAGGAGATGTCTGGGTGGTTAGTCGTCCACCTGGTGGCTGCTCTCACAGCCTCTTCCAGTTCTCTGGAGAATTCCAGATCTAGCTCCTCATCTTGATTTGGAGGTCTGTAATATATTCCTACAGTTAGGTCCCTTTCTCCATGTGCCCTCTGTACCTTGACCCAGAGGGTCTCAAGTCACCCTTCCTTAGTGCCAATTTCAGCTTCCAAGGAGGTGTACTGCTCTTTTACATATACAGCTACACTTCCACCCTTTTCCCCTATGCAATCCGTCCTGTGTAGAGTAGACCTCTTACCTGTGGTCCAATCATGGGTAGAGTTCCACCAGGTCTCTGTTATCTCTACAATATCATAGTCCATGCTGGAAAGCAGGAGGGCCAATTCCTCCTGTTTGTTCCCCATGCTCCTGGCATTTGTGTATAGGCATTTGAGCCCTCCATTGGAGGTCTTCGGTTTCCTGTCAGGTTGAGGGAGCTCCATCCCCTCAGCTTGTGCTGTATTGTCCTTCCTGTTATCTCCTGTTATAATGGTTATTTTTTTGTTGGCCCCCGGGCTTGCTCTGCTCATTGTTACCCTGTCCTCTGGCAATCCTTAATTTAAAGCTCTGTCAAAGAGGTCTGCCATTCCAGCCAAGAAAAGAGCCTTCCTCTTTGGTGTGAAATACTGTCGCTTTCTAGAAGACCTCTGACTCTAAAGTGCATGCTGTGGTCCAGGAAGCCAAAACCCTCTCAGGAGCACTATTGTCAGAGCGTTCGGTTCACCTTTTCGATACATCTGTCTCTTCTAGGCCCTCAGCGTACAACCAAGAGGACAGAGGAGATGTATCCATCTCTCCAAGCAGCTGTTCTGCAACCTTTCCCTCTGCTAGGAAAAACTGTATTCACATTTATTTTAACTTAATTATCCTTGATTTATTTGTTAATCAGTAAACTGGGCTTCATTACTATACTTATAAATGTGCAAGAAAATGTACCCTCTTTATTCAGAGCAAAAAGAAAGAGAGATGCCCCCCGCCCCCCCCATGACACCCTAGTTGACCTTGCACTTGTCTTTTATTGTGTGGATCAATAAGCGACAAGTTGAGTGGACTTCTCTAACAACTCCCCAGGGCAGGGCATAATCTTAAGGAAGTTATAGTGCCTGAGCTAAAGCCAGGACACGCACTTCAAAGGGTGTTGTGAAGTAGGACATGATCATCTTGAATGGTGGGAAAGTTGGTTAAAAAAAAAAATTGTTCCATGCATTGTAACACCACCAAACATAACCTGATACATTAGCTATAGGTTTAGCTACTGGGATGTCTTTTCCAAACCATCTGAAAGATCAGTTTCACACTATACCACTCCATTCTGACTCCACTGAAGGCAACAGGAAGTGGCTCCATGAAGCTATACACACCACAGGCCTTGAGACCCTGGGACCAAGTGTCCACAGACACCAAGACTGGTTTGATGAAAATGATGAGGAGATACAACAGCTGCCAGAAGAGAAACAATGTCTCGACAGAGTCTACCTGTATGATAAGTCTGCATCAGCACAATAAGCCTACAGCTCAATATGGAAGACCATTCAACAGAAGCTGCAAGGGATGCAGGACACATGGTTGAGGAACAAAGCAGATGAGATCTAGCATTATGCTGACCAAAACAATGCAAAGAAGTTCTTTGATGCCATAAAGGCTGTCTGCAGTTCACAGGTCCTTGGATCCTCTCCTCTGCTGTCTGCTGATGGGACCATGCTATTAATTGACAAGGCCCAGATCCTCCAGAGATGGGCTGAACACTTCAGCACCTCAATTGGACTTCCTCCATCAAAATGGATGCTGTACGCAGGCTGCCTTAGATCGCCATCAACACCTCGCTTGAAGCTCCACCTACAATCACAGAAGTCCAAAAGGCCATAGAAACAATTTTCTAGTGGCAAAGCTCCTGGAGCCAATGCAATTCCAGCAGAGGTCTACAAATCAGGTGGTCACGGCCTATGGAGAACTAACCGAGATTTTCTGCAGTATGTGGCACAGGAGGTAGTCCCCCAAGAATTCAAGGATGCCTCCATCATCCAGCTGTACAAAAGGAAGGAAAATTGTCAACTCTGTGACAACCACAGGGGCATCTCCCTGCTCTCAACTGCCAGAAGGATACTCATGAGAGTCCTCAACCGGCTGACTGAGCATCTAAATGACCTACTGCCTGAGAGTCAATGCGGCTTCAGAAAAGGACATGGAACCACTGACATGGTGTGTGCAGTCCACCAGCTTCAAGAAAAGTGCCAGGAACAGAATGTTAACCTTATCCTCACATTCATCAGTCTAACCAAAGCCTTTGACACAGTGAACCATGAAGGCCTCTGGGAAATCATGAAGGCAGTACAGATGCCCTGAAAAAATCATCAATATGGTTTGACAGTTACACAATGGTATAATGGCACACATCTTTGCGAATGAAGAATGCTCTGACCTATTTCTGGTCACAAATGGCATCAAGCAGGAGTGTGTGCTCACACCTACCCTCTTCAGCATGGTATTCTCTGCTATGCTGTCGAATACCTTCCAAGATGATGACCTTCGTATGGGAATTAGGTACTGTTTTGACAGAGACATCTTCAACCTGCGCAGGCTCTGAGTGAGCTCCAAAGTCCAGACAGCCATGCTTTGCAACTTCCTCTTTGCTGATGACTGTGCTTTATGTGCAGGCTCCACAGGCTGACATGCAATGATCCATGGACCTACACTTGTCAGCCTGTGACAACTTTGAACTCACTATTAACACGAAGAAGACTGAAATGATATTTCAGCCTGCACCCAGCACAACACCCTAGGAACCACACATCTCGGTTAAAGACCAACAACTGTCAGTGGTCGACAGTTTTGCCTATCTAGGCAGCACGCTGTCCTGTACTGTCCACATTGATGACTAAGTCAATGAGAGGCTACCAAAACCTAGTGTGGCCTTTGGCAGGCTCCATAAGTCATTCTGGGTTGCTGAGGCATCAGAATGTTGACAAAACCTGAAGGTTTACAAAGCCACCATCCTTCCAACCCTCCTTTATGCCTGTGAAACCTGGACCATTTACCAGCATCATGCCAAGAAACTAAACCACTTCCACTTGTGCTGGCTGTGAAAGATACTAAAGATCAAGTGGCAGGACAAGATTTTGGATGCTGAGGTGCTCAGAAGATGGACTCTCCCCAGCATTCACACCCTGATGAAACTGGCACATCTACAATGGGCTGGCCACCTCTCAAGAATGCCTGACACTTGCCTGCCAAACAAAGTCTTCTATGGTGAACTGTCAAATGGAGTAGGCTTTCATGGTGCACCAAAGAAGCGGTACAAAGACACCCTAAAGGTGTCCCTAAAGAGTTTCAGCATCAACCCAGAGCTGTGGGAGCAAATCGCTCGTGGCTGTCCATCCCAGAGGTCCCAAATCCAGAATAGAGCATTGGCTTTTGAACAGCAATGCACAGCAGAAGCAATGCAAAAATGCACAGCCAGGAAAACGAGCACCTCCTGTATCCAGTCCTCATCGCTCTCCTGCCCCTGCTGCAGCAGACTGGTCAAAACAAAGATCAGACTTATAAGTCACCTATGTACTCACGTGACCTAGCCTCTACCCCCTTTGTTCTCTTCCCTTTCCCTTTTTTTCTCCTTTCTCTTTTCTCCTTCCCTTTTTCTTTCCCACTTCTTTTCTCTTTTCTTTTTCTTTCCCACTTCTTTTCTCTCTTCTTCCCTCCCCTTCCCCCATTGGATGTGGTCGTCTTCTCTGACGAAGGACAAAGGACGAAAGTAGTAGGTTTCAAATGCTTTTTACAGGGATAGCACGTTATAGTAAGCCAGGCTGGGGTTTCTTAAGGAGCTTGTGATTTTTATAGTAGTTTGGGCACCAAACACTTTGCAAATCACAGCCCTGATCCAGAAGCTGTACAACCTGAGGTTGCAATGCCAGCTGAGCCATCAAGTGAACCTCGCCCTTCATCAAAACTATCCACAAATCCTAAGTTGGAAAGCTTCAACTGGAGGTCCTGTCTTACATTTCTCACTTTTCTCACTTTTCTGGTTTCCATTTTAAGCTGGGAATGACCTATGAATGGAGGTTCTTGTACTGCATGCTCTGTGAGTCCAACATCAGGAACTTGGGATATACCTGGAGACATTAAGAAAAGGTTACATTATTTTTAACCTCAACAAAGCATTGTGTTGGGGTTTCCTGTGTGGTTGTTTAGTCCCATCAAGTACTCCATCTCTAGCAAGTATAAATATTGCTGAAGATATGATATAATCCTATAGACTGACCATTTCCTTAACTGCAGAAGTGTGATCATATAGCCTGATACTGGGAGAGGGGAAAGTATGGGAACTGTCTGCACAATATTCATGAACTAAGTATGAGCTTAATTGCCTGTGTTCTACAAGTCAATCTTGAGTCTTTCAAGTATTTAAGACCTCTTTCCATTGACATGACCTTTGCCTTGAAGCTGTATTTTACTTCCAGATCAAAACAAAGGGAAAATCCTCAGCTTGACAGCTCTTCACTTGACACTGTCATAGATTTTTCAGCTAATCAGCCCAGTTAGTTGCCTCAAACTATCTAAGCAGTTTATGTTACTGAGTGATTTACTAATGGGATATATATTCTGGTATTGCCCTTTTACCATGTGATATTTCAAAAGAAATTATTAATATTTTAGTAGTGCCACAATTAATACCAGAACCTTATGGTCATGGTTATCATACAGGCACGTGGCCAGAGGTCTGGTGCACACTACAGGTTGGCCGATATGATTATGCTGGCTAGCACTATGAAATGATCACATCAGCAAGCTATAGCTTTATAGCTATTTCAGGAAATCCTGTCTCCCCTAGTCTGAATATAGTAAAGCTGGCAGAAGGTTTTGGCTGTGTAAGCTTATGCGATTTGGGGAGATGAGGTAACTAAACAGACTAAAACCCTTCTTCTGCTTCCATTTGCATAGTTATGGCAACATGAGCCCCATGATGTAGGCCACAGACAGAGGTAAAAGTCTAATTGGACAAAATAGGAAAAGGATAAGTGTGAAGTGACTCGCTCAAGTCACAGGTGAAGTGACTCACCCAAGGCTAAACAGTTGGTAAGTAGGGGCCTGTACAGAAATTACACTTATCGTGTGTTAAACGCACAGAAAGTTCTCTAAAGCCATAACTAAACAGACATTCACAGAGCATAGAGCACTTAAAAAATGGCAGATCCCACTCTAAGTTAACCTTGGATGGATGTAGTATAAGACTAAGGCAGACAAGGTTCCTTGGGTAAACATGTTATCTTCTGTTAAACCAGCTAAATAGTTGTAAAAATTGTTCTTTGCAAGCTCTCGGGCACAAACACCTGCTGGTGAATTGTGTGCTCTACTGGGTAAAACAGAAGTTAAAATGAAAAATGCAAGTCTGTAAAAATGCAAATGCCTTGTAGCAAGGATAAGAGGGGTAAAAGACAGTGTGTGTGAGACAGGAAGGTGGGGTGAAAAGAGGAATGTTGAATTGGTGATAGAAGAATGTAGCTTGTAAAATGCAGAAAAGTAACCTGGGGTTATCAAATGGCAGACAGGTTATAATGTGCCATAAATCCAATGTCTATATTTAGTCCATGATTTTTTCTTTCCAGTAGATTTATGAAGTGAAGTTCATAGGTTTGTCTACGAAAGGTGTTTTGTAAATTCCCTTAGAGAATTAGAACTGAGAGATTGGAGAGAGAGTAATTGCCTTGTGAGAAGTGTGCACCTATAGATAATTGGGTATTTTTGTCTTTGATAGATTTTTGGTGTGCGTTCATTCTAGTACGCAGTTGTTGTTTGGTTTCTCCTACATATTTTCCATCTAAGCATTTAGTGCACTGGATGAGATGTATTACATTTCTGGAGTTTCAGGTGTAAGATCCAGGCATGGGAATGGTTCTGTTGTGGAGTGCAGTGGATGAAATTCAAACCTCAACCACTATATTGTAAAACAACGCATCAGACCAAAGCACTTTAGGTTGGTGCATTTTATCAAATGTCTGTACCACATCCTGTCCTGAATCAAGGTAGGTCACATTCCTGGGATCCTTGGCATCCCAGGGATCCCTCACTGTGTGGCTTGCTAGCCTCAGCCAGTGCTTGTCAGCTCTGGGTGAGCACTGACTCAGCCCTGCATCTTGGCTGACAGAGAGAGGAAACAGAAAAGGCTGTCTCCTCCATGCATGGTCAGGCATGGGGGTAGGGGAATGGAGCCCCTGTGCTGCATGGATCTCCTCCCAGCTTGTAGGCACAGGTCTTGGTAGGACCCGGGCTGGGTCCATGTGACAGGTGCTCCATTTCCCCATCTGGAGCCAGAAACTGTAGCTGGTGGCTGTGCTGCTTTTCACTGTGCCAGGAACTGGGTCCTGGGCGAATCATTTAAGGTTTCCCTATTCTGCAGTGACTGGTCATGTAGATCAGGACTGTCCAACTGGCAGCCTGTGGGAAAACAGGGAAGGGGCCCTGACATGAGTGGTTAATCTGTGGCCCCCATGCTCCCATCTGGCTGCTGCTCCCCTTATTGCTCCAGCTATAGCATCAGCTGTGGGTTCTGGGCTTCCCCTCTGACTTTGGCTTTCTGTGCCTGCCCCTGGCACAATGCAGTGCAGTGCAGCCTGCAGTACTGGGGAGCCCAGGGCCAGCAAGCTGAGGGGCCTGCCCATATGCACAGTGCAACAGTGGAGGAGCTGCTTACCTGTACTCATGGTGATCCTGGGGAGGAGGAGAGGGCAAGTCATACAGTACAGTGTGGAGATGCAGCCTCCCATATGCATGGTGCAATGTGGGGGCTTGCATGTTGGTGGTTTGTGTTACCCATGGCTCACACTGTTATGGCCCACAGGGCATGTGGCCCCCACTGATGCAACTGGCACAGGATGGAGCCCCTGGTCATGCAGAAATTGGACAGCTCTGGTGCAGATGCCTGCAAGCTTCTTAGGGTCCTGCTAGAAGTGTAATTGTGGCAGCATGGAATTGATTGTGGGCTCTGAAGTTGAGTAAATGGTCAGGCTGTAAGCCATGGCTGTATGGCTAGTAGTGCCCTGAACCAGGTAGTTTAAAGCTAGTGTTTAGAGTCCCTGCAGTTACTGCAGTACATATGAACCCCTGGGGTTCTGCCTGCCTCTGTGCTGAGTCCTGGAGCACTACCATGAAGCATGCCCTGTTCCACCCACTCCTGTTCAATGAATGTTGTATCAGGGAAATGAGGCAGGGTAGTGCTCTCAGAGCAGCCCTGAGCTTATGCCCAACCACTCGTCCTAGGCTCTTGCTTTTTGCTTTTGGTTATTAGTGTGTGCTCTGGACCATGCTAAGCAGTTATGTTGCTCGATTTTCCAGGATTTAGCTTGACTGGGACTGGGGAGACCAGCCAGAGTGTACCTCTTGGCATTGCTCCTAGGCAGAGAGGAGATGAGTATTTGTCCAAGGTTGTGCTGTGGTAATAGGAAATTGAACTTGTTTTACAATGGCCCAGCCTACCTCCCTAACCCCTGGGGCATACCTATGTGGTTATGGTGTTGGAATATCATTGAAAAGTTCAGAGGGGCACAGCTCTGATGCAGAGTGCAGTCACTGCGCAGTGTGGTGTTCCTGGGGAAAACACTTCTGCATTGGGGCTTCAGTAAAGTGTGCTTGTGTCTGTGTTCATGAATCTGGCAAAAGTGTTAGTAAAATGCTCTGGTTTGAGACCATGCTGTGTTCTAGAAATGTAAAATCTCCCCCTGTTGAGCTGTACAGGAGTCCTTCCTTGAAGCAAACTCCTAGCTCATTGATGTTTTCCAACAAAAGCCCATAATTTACCAACTGCTTCATTTGCTTTGCCTCACCCTGAGAGTTTGTGCCTCTGAGCCCTGCTACTTATTTGAACAGTCTCCTTTGCAATTGAAGCAATCCCAGTAGAATAAGCAAAAACAAGGTTGTTTTGCTTGAATGGCTACTGTTGAGTGGTTTCCTAAGATTATGGTGTCAATTGGGACTGTTCAATTTTTTTTCCTTTTCCCTTTGCAATAATCTTACTGAGTTAACACTTTCGAAAATGTATTAATACATCTAGGTGACAAAAATGCCTTCTTATTGTCAAATGTTTTGAGATTGCAAAAATGTTACTATTCTGCACATGGTGAAATCAAAAGGTTTCGAAGGTTTTTACAGAAAGGAAAAACAGAAAATAGAACCTCTAACTATCCAAGTGGTTAGGACAATTGCCTGGGATATTGAAAAGGATACAGTATAGACATGAACCTGGGTCTACCACATCCTAAGACAGTGTTGTGGCTCTTGCGTTGGAATACTTTGGTTTTTGCCAGAATTTCCATTCTCACTTGCAGAAACCTTTCCCCAGGAAGACGTCATCAGAAATGGTACATTCCCTTTAAAATTTTGATGTTGACAAATCATGACTTTCTGATGTGCAAACTATTGGGTGTGTCCTATATGAGACGCTTTACAGTGCAGTAGACCAAATTACTGTGTACTAAGCATCACTGTCTACACATGCAGATCCTTACTGCAGAATAATTTGCTCTGTTTGTTAGCTACTTGCATTTGCAGGTAGCAAATTAACTGGCAAATAATTACCGTGCAATAAGGCATGTGCAGACGGCTGGCCAGGAGCAAATTTGCTTCTGGTCAGCTGGGCAGCAGGGGGTAGGAGATTGCTCCCTGCCCCTAGGAGCTGCTTACACCAGGATGGGCTCTGCCACCAGAGCCTGGACAGAAACAACGTCCCCCTGCCCCAGCAGCAGGAAGTTCCCAGCCCCTGCTCCACAATTGCAATCATGATCATGGGGACAGGGAGCTCCCTGCATGGAGAGCGTTCCCCACCCAGTCTGGAGCTGACTGAGATCTGCCCTAGATTGGGGCAGTTCTCAGCGAGCCCCAGGCTGTGCAGGAAAGTCTGCACATGCAGCCTGGACCTGGCTAGGGACAATCCCATTTCAGATGGTCCCCAGCTAGGTCCAGGCTGCATGTGCAGACTTCTCCATGCAGCCTGGGACTGGCCAGGAAACGTCCCAGTCTGGGGCAGATCCCAGCCTCTCGGCTTTTTCTCAGTCCCGTGCCCTGATTGGGCAATAGAGGCACAGGGTTTGGAAAGAGCTGTGGGAGAGGAGCAGGTCCCAGCCCCCAGGTCCATTTCCCCAGTGGTGCAGCTAGCAGTGAGCCCCCTGCTGGGTGGAGAGTCTTGCCCACTGGGGGATTGGGGCAGTGCGCTGGGACCTGCCTCTCCCTTGCAGTTCTTTCCAAGCTCCGTGCCCAGGGCTGGGAACTCCCTGCTGTGCAGGCAGGGGGACAATGTCCCTGCCTGGGCTCTCCTGCTAGAGCCTACCAGGGTAGCAGGCAGCTCCCAGGGGCAGGAAGCAATCTCACAGTCCCCACCAGGAGACAGCTGTGTCCTGGCCCCATGCTCCCTGCCAGCTCCTGGGCTCTAGCACTGAGGGGGAGTTTAGAGCTCCTCCTGGCTGGTGCAGGGCTGGAAGTGTCAGGAGCAGACTGCTGCCAGGAGCAGCAAATCTGCTGTCAAATGGGCATACATGCAGATGCCTGCTCAGGGTGAGTTTACTCCTGAGTAAATTACTCTGGAGTAATCCCAACTAGCAGCATTTACATGTGTAGACATGTCCATTTTGTTGAAAACTTCCTAGCCACTGTACTGATCGGAAATTCTTGCAATATAATGGGTAGTGCACTATTGTTCTGTGTCATGTGCAGTGCTGGAGTGAATAGTTAACATTGGCACTTTATGCATAAACTATGGTAAAATATTCTCTAGCAATACCCCCAAACACTGCAGTTTCTAATATTTATGCTATGGCTTTTGAGAACTTTTTTTGTGTAGTACACTAAGTTAATACCAATAACTAAGTCCTCGGGGCCTTTAAAATTAATTGGGAGAAGAATTGAACATCTTTCTGGGTTAAAAGAAAGAAAAGTTACTACACTGAAATGTGAATGTACATATTTTCCTGTTCAATTTTTGTCACCCATTTCATACATTTACCTTTAAAATTTCTTCCTTTTGCACACATCTAATTGAGTGAAATGGCAAGCAAAATGACACCATTTTATGGTTTTAACATCCATAAGTGAAATATGACTTCCCGTTACACTAGGGCGCTTTTACACAGCTCTATCAGTAATGGAAACTGCCCCTTTTGAAATAGCAAATGTGTAGAGAGCTTTCATACTGGTATAGAGCTGACATTAGAGTTCAAGGCCTGCTGACTTTGTCCCTAGCCTGCCAAACTGCAGCTACGCACAGGCCAGTAGTATAACTAGGGGTGGGCAAGTGAGGCAGTAACTTTGGGCACCAATCTAGAATTGGCACCAGAATAGTAGCCCCCAGGGTGCCTGCATGGCAGTAGCAGCAGCCTGTGTGCAGGGAGCCCAGAGCTGTGGCAGCAGCAGCTAGGGTAGATAAGACTCTCTAGTGCTGGGCACCCTTCTCCCAGCCCCCACTTCTACCCCCCTCCACTCTCTGGCATCTCTGCTCAGGGTAGAAAAATTGCTAGTTATGCCTCTGCCTGGGACTGCTCTAACTTACCCTGGAGCCAGACAAGTCCCTTGTGGGCCAGAATAGAAAGAACACAAATCCTCAAGCATGGAAGCCCTGTGCACAGGAACAAAAATAGTGTGACTCCAAGCCCTTAAGTATGACTGAGACAGTTCACCGTTTGCATGGCGTGACCGTTAACATAGGGCCAAACCCTGAGATACTCAGATTGTTGTTTGTTTGTTTTTCTCAGTCCCCACTCATGCAAATATTTTCTTTCAAATGTATCATGAGATTTAAAACAAACAAACAAAAAGGGCAAGGAGCTCAATACTTGTCCCATAAATAATAAAGAGTTATCATTACTGTGGTCCTATGTCTGAATATCATTATATCACTTATTAAATCTATTTGGGATTGTTTGGCACTGGGCTGCTAATGACATTGTTTCCCACGTCCTATCTAACTGAACAGCTTTATGCAGTGTATAGGATGTTGGTTTTTGATTCACTGAGGGTACGATGGGAATGCACAGCCATTAGTAAATTTGTTTGGTCCCAATTCTCAATTAAAGACAAGGAAGGTAATGTAGTCCATAGTAAAAAGAGAAATCTCAACTAACTCTTTAAAATGGAATACACTATTTTGCACACTACAAAACGATGCAATAACCAGAATCTGATAATTCTCCTTCAATTCACATTCACTCACTAAGCTATTTTTTTTTGACAGTGGACAAGAGATTAATGTAATAAAAATGGAGTGACTTGTTAGGTTTTTGTGTTTTTTCCGGCAGTATTCCATGATCATATGCTAAGTGATTTGCCCATAGAGATAAAAACAGGATCCATGCTCTATACAGCATACAAGTACTAGTATAAGTCATTTGAGAAGCTTTTATATTCACTGCAGAAATGTCCACAGATTAATTGCTGCATGCTTGTTAGTAGTGAAGATCCTTAAAAGATACTTAGGAACTTAATTTCCATTGATTCCATTCCTGTTGGTTGGATACCTTAAAGATCTGGGTCCTATTTCATGGAAACATGACCTTTTGCAAATGTGTCTATGGTTGAAGCAGAACCCATAGATAATTGAGCAGTCATTTGCTGGGAAATTTGTATAGGGCTTTTTAATGTTGGAATTCTCATTTCTGAATCCCATTGTTCCTAAATAATTCTATTAATAAATTATATTTAAAAAATCAAACTAATGTTTCAGTGTCGAAATAACCTTATAGGAATAACTACAATTAAAACAAGGGCAGATGTTGAGTGGCCTAATAAATTATAAACTACCCCAGCACCTGTGCAAAATAATTTACCACACCAAAAGCTCTGAATTTTGTTAACATATGGCTGTATGTGGCACAATCTGTGTGTTTGCTGTAGGTGTAATCTGCAGTAATATAAATATATTGCAAGAATAGGTGTGATAATTTTTTTAATTCTAGCATGACAGATGGAGAAAAAAATACTCTACTAAAAATGTTATTTTCAAATGCATTAAAATTTTAAAATGAATTAATAATGAATAAACATAATATTTTTTTCATTATCAGTAATATGGCAAGTATTTACCTATGATTCTTTTTCGTGCATCCAGACCAGTGGTGATGTAAAAAATTGAAAGCTCTAATGAGCTGCCTATGAACTAGATGAACACTTGCATTAGAAATTAGATTATAGGGGGATAATTAAGCAATGGGTGGGATTTTAAGAGTCTCAAACAGAAGGAACGAAATATCTTGGGAAGGAAAATGGGTTGAGTACTATGCACAGATTTGTCTTTTTATTTGCATGTGTAAAAAATTTACAGAGAATAAAAGTTAGTAATTTGTGTGGAATATTTTAAAAACCATAGAAGGGAATGAGCTACTTTGACTATTGTTGAAGTCGACAGATTCAGTAGAGAAACCATGATCGGATGACTAGGGCAGCGACCCTGGGCACAAACTTTGGGAGGGAAGCTATGGAAAAGAAATGACTGCTACTGCAGCTGCATGATTGCACCACTGGGGTGGCGGCAACTGGAAATTACCACTGCCCCAGTGTGTGGCAGTTGCCCTGGGTGCCTGGCTATGTTGTTCTGCCTCTGATAGATGTCCCTCGGGCCTTTTGGAAATTCCACCTCATATCCTCAGGTATTTGTTGTTGAATTTTAATACTCTTGAAATAACAGTGGAATGAGTTTTAAGCATTATTGCTGGAGGCATTCATCTGGTTGACAGTAGTGCATTGGTTCTCATGAATGGCATGTACAGGGCCCTCATTCTCACTGACAGCAGGGCCCTTCTACAGTAGTCTAGAGTCCTTTTGCTTCTATAAGCAACTTTGAAAAAGAGATTAAAACTTGAGCTTCAGGCTTTAAACTAATCTCTAGCTGTTGGAGACCAAGATAAAATTCATTTGGGGGCAAGCTGGGATGTGGTTTGGGGGCAATGATGGGAGTGGTTTGTACCCCCTCTGTTGAAGTAGTGGCAGTGGCCATTGGCAAGCCAGGAGCTGACCCAGTGTTTTGACTGTGCTTTGTCATTCCAAAAGTGAAGTGCAAGGGCTGCTCTTAGCTAGCAGCGCTAGCATTTCTAGTAACTCTTGAAAAGACATAGGGCGGGGTATAGAGAAGCCCTGGCTATCTTTCAGAGTCTGAAGTTGTGAAATGAGTCTGCTCTGTCAGCATGCCTGGGAGCACTTTCTGATAAGGTGCAGGTCAGCACTACCTACATGGCTACACTACTATCTGGCTGCTGCCTTCGGGGACACCAGTGGGATTGGTGAAGACAGAAATGTAATGTTTGGCTTGTGAAAATCAGCAGTTAGTTTCAGGTGGGATGTGCAGCAAAGAGTGTCACAGAACATCCTTCTGTGAGTTGTTACCAATCCATGCAAGAAGGAAAATGTGCAAGCAGGTATTTAATGTTTGTAAAATGCTACTATGCTGAAACTGCTGGAACTCCTGGAATCCTGGTATGTTCCAAAGGGAGAGTATGAATCAGCTACCCAATCCTTGTCCAAGACAACTGGTAAAAAACATATTTTCTGATGTATTACTTGGGCCCTGTTCTTTTCTTCCCCAGACTAAATAATCCTACTTCTTCAAAGAATCTGCATATACCTGAAGAGCAACTGTAGAGAGGATGGAGATGGATTTTCTTATGTGGTTGTAGGTGACAGAGCTAGAAACAGTGGCCTAAAACTACAGCAGAGGAAATTTGAGGAAGAGATTAGGAGAATTTTTCTGACTAGGAGGGTGTCTAAGAATTGGAACAAGCTCCCAAAAGAAGCTGTGGACTCTCCATCCCTGGAAATTTTCAAGAGTAGGTTAGACAGACACTTGGCTTGGATCATTTAGTCAGAGACGATCCTGCCTTGAGCAGGGGGCTGGACTAAATGACCTCATGAGGTCCCTTCCAGCCTTACTATTTTTTTTTATTTCATGAGTCTATATCTTTATAAAAGGTAAGAGACTTACCCAAAATCACATGGGAATAGAGACCCACCAGAGGAGATGCCCTGCTGGACCTGGTCCTGGCCGCAGGCGACGACCTGGTAAGAGGCCTCCAGGTTCTTGACCACCTGGGCAATAGTGATCATCGCGTGCTGGAATTCACCATCCAGCGTAGAGTGTCAAGGGCCCACAGCAAGGTGGTAGCCCTAGACTTCAGGAGGGCCAACTTCAGTGAGATGAGGAGATTAGTGGGAGAGGAACTGGGGTCCTTGAGGGCAGAGGAACTCAGCGTCCAAGAGGAGTGGTCGTTCCTTAAGGAAACGATACTTGGGGCCCAAGGGGTGTCCATCCCGACAAGAAGCAAAGGGGGGCAGGAGTGTCCGGAAGCCCCCCTGGCTCACCAAGGGTGTCCGGGAATGCCTGCTTGCCAAAAAGGCGGCGTACGCCCGGTGGAAGGGGGGTGTAATCTCCAAAGAGGAGTATACCTCCTCTGCTCGGGCCTGCAGGCGGGCTGTTAGGAAGGCCAAGGCGGAGATAGAGCTCGGATTAGCGTCCAGGATTAAGGATAACAAAAAGTCCTTTTTCAAATATATTGGGAGGATGAAGAAGGCGCCGGGTAATGTGGGGCCCCTGCAGGATATGCGGGGCAATCTGGTGGTTGCGTCAGAGGATAAAGCGGACCTCTTTAACCAATTCTTCACCTCCGTTTTCTTGTGCAGGGACCGGGACTTCCCTGCTGTGATAGAAGCCGGACGCGAGGGGATCGCCTTCAGACCTCAGGTTGGGGAGGACCGGGTTAGAGAGCTTCTGGAGGGGCTGGACGCGTTCAAGTCAGCGGGTCCGGATGCTCTCCACCCCAGGGTGCTGAGGGAGCTGGCTGGGGTTATTGCAGGGCCCCTGGCACGGCTCTACGAGCGATCGTGGTGCTTGGGCCAGGTGCCAGACGATTGGAAGGTAGCTAATGTGGTCCCCATCTTCAAAAAAGGGAAAAGGGAGGACCCGGGCAATTATAGGCCCGTCAGTCTTACCTCAATCCTGGGGAAGCTCTTTGAGAAGATCATCAAGGAGCACATTTGTGATGGGCCGGCATCCGAGATGATGCTCAGGGGCAATCAGCATGGATTTATTAGGGGGAGATCATGTCAGACCAACCTGATTGCCTTTTATGATCAGGTCACAAAGGCCATGGACGCAGGTGTCGCGGTGGATGTAGTCTTTCTGGACTTCAGCAAGGCCTTTGACACCGTCTCTCACCCCATCCTAATTAATAAACTAGGCGACTGTGGCATAGATGCCTACACAGTCAGATGGATTGCAGATTGGCTGAAGGGTCGCACTCAGAGGGTGGTGGTGGATGGATCATACTCGACTTGGGGGGAGGTGGGTAGTGGAGTCCCCCAGGGCTCGGTCCTGGGGCCTGCGCTGTTCAATTTCTTCATCAGCGATCTTGATGTTGGGGTGGAAAGCAACCTGTTTAAATTCGCTGATGACACCAAAATTTGGGGGGAGGTGAGCACGCTAGCAGGGAGAGAGAGATTGCAGAAGGATCTGGATAGGTTACAGGGGTGGGCAAACAGGAACAGGATGTGTTTCAATACGGACAAGTGCAGGGTGCTGCACTTGGGTAGTAGGAACCAGCAGCACACTTATACGATGGGGAGCTCCCTACTTGAGAGCACGGAGGCGGAAAGGGATCTTGGTGTCATTATTGACTCCAAGATGAACATGGGCCGACAATGCGAGGTCATGGTTGGCAGGGCTAACCGGACCTTGTCGTGCATCCACAGGTGCATCTCGAGTAGAGCCAGGGAGGTGATCCTCCCCCTCTATGCGACGCTGGTCAGGCCGCAGCTGGAGTATTGTGTCCAGTTCTGTGCGCCCCATTTCAGGAGGGATGTGGACAACATGGAGAGGGTCCAGAGGAGGGCCACCCGCATGATCCGGGGACAACAGGGCAGACCCTACAGTGAGAGACTGCGGGACCTGAACCTATTCAGCCTCCACAAGAGAAGGCTGAGGGGGGACCTGGTGACCGTCTATAAACTCACTAGGGGGAACCAGAAGGGTTTGGGGGAGACGCTGTTTCCCCTAGCCCCCGCTGGCATAACAAGGAGTAATGGGCACAAGTTGATGGAGAGGAGGTACAGATTGGACATCCGAAAAAACTACTTCACAGTTAGGGCGGCTAGGAGCTGGAACCAACTTCCAAGGGAGGTGGTGCTGGCCCCTACCCTGGGGGTCTTTAAGAAGAGGCTGGATGCCTACCTGGCTGGACTCATTTGAGTCCCGTTTTTGTTTTTAGGGTTTTTTGTTGTTCTCCCGCCCTGGCGGGGGGTCGGGCTAGAAGATCTATTAGGTCCCTTCCGACCCTAAAACTATGAAACTATGAAACTATGACCTTCAATGTGGGTCTAGCAAGTCCCCGACAAACACCCTGACCTCCAGGCCAACTTAATTTTTCACAGGACAATTTAAGGAGGCTTGCAAATTTAATGGGGGAAATGTTGGTCCTGTCATCAGCTCTGTTTGTTATGATCAGTTAAGCATTTGTGCAGACTTTTTCTTTACAACTGAAGGCCTTGGAAAAGAATAATTTAATTCCCTTACCAAAGGAAGAATTAGAAATAAACTAATAACATCTTGACAAACAAAGGTTGAGTGCTGAGCTCTATAGAAAATCTGGGTCTGTGCATTCAGATAAATGATGTCCTCACTTGTTTCAGGCCTCAAAAGTGCAAGGTTAGGAGACACTGGCTGCAAGAGACCATGGCATTGATCCAAAGGTGCTGTCAGAGGGATGGAAGAGGCTTCCAGAAAATGATGAAGAAAGCTATAGGTGGCAACAATTAAATGAGAAAGAGAGGATGAAAATATTGCTTACCTAGTTTTGAGCGATCTTGGATTCTGAGTGGTGTTTCCTTTTAGGTGATGTTTTACTGAGATTTTATTGTTTTATTTTAAAGTAAAATTTTTAATGAGCTTCTGTTTTAAGACTGTAAGTGCATAAGATGTGCTTTATTTATGCACCCATCACTCATTCTGTGCACACCTTTTTTCCCCACTGAAACAGCATTTTTGCCTTTTTTTCTTTGTTTTTTCAAGGCATATCCTGTAGCTGTAAAGAGACCTAATCTTTGTCACGGGGCATTCAACAGACCCACATATTTCCAACACACAGGTGTGGAAATATTTTGTTTTCCTGGGTCCATAAATTATAAAACATTTGGGGAGGCTCAGGAGTGAGAGAATCATAAAATATTCAGCAACATCTGTTTCATACTTATTGACGTGCCCCTTCCAAGAAAATATGGAACACATGCAGTGTGTTATGAAATACAGGTTTCACTGGAGCCATTAGCCAAGAAGCAGAACTTCACTGGATCCGGACATGGTTTGTACAATCCAGGACTTTCCTTTAGCACTTGCATGAGTAAATTACCGCCCTTTAAGCAAAGCTTCGTCATGGATATAAGTTACCTCCATTAATCACTCTGTATCCTGACTCCAACACAGCGTTAGGTGTTGGCTAACAGAGCAAGCATGGAATTGTCATGAAAATGAACTCTGTTTCCTGAGAAATCAGAAAAGAGACTTTTCTTTTCAAGAAGGAGCAGAATCCCTTGAATTAACATTTTTGTCTTTAGAAGTGTTTAAATCCTGGAAACTTTCCCACTATAACTTTCTGCCTCCAATATGCCTGCATTACTGCTTCACCAGGCCAGAATCAGCTGGAGAGAGGAAGGATGACTCTGCGGCTAGCACACTGGTCAGGGGCTCCTTGTTTCCATGTCTTTCTCCATTCATAATTCCTGTGTAACCTTGGACTCACTCAATGCCTCTGGGCATCATTTTCCTATCTGTATGCTGGGGAGAACAGCACTTCTATACCTCACAGGGATATTGTGGAAATTGATATACTGACTTCTCATCAACCCCAATAATAAAGGCCATGTAAAATACTTAGATGGATCTCCAGTTGGCTTAAATTTGCATAGCTACATTTCATACCAGCAGGTATATTGTATACACTGATTTAGTGAGGTATTTTATGTGCGCACCTAAATTAATCCTTGTGCACGGTCCTATTGATTTCACCGTGTTTAAAGTTAGGTGTATGCTTAAATACTTTGTATTACACCCTGAGGAGATTGCTCCCAAACCAGTCCATTTAGGCTACTGGTATCGAACACCATTTCTCCAGTGGGAGCATTTTGTCTTTGGCTCTGGCAAGCTGTCGGGGAAGCATAGGTCTCAAGGGTGCCATTTTATTTTCACTAACCTTTATTACTTTGGAGTGTGGAGTTGCCTGTGGCTTTGCCATGTGGTTAAAGAGCTTCTTTTTCATCCTTTTGTTGTGTATGTATTCATTTATATTTAATTTTAAGTGAATTGATGTACTCCTTTCTTCAAAGACATACATTTTAGGGCCGCCCTCTCTCTCTTCTGGGAGGGGAATAGAACAGGGAACAATTGATGTGTAAGAAATATGTGCCTTACCTGCATAAACTGTCCTAATCCTGCAAGAGGATAAGGCACTTTCTTTGCCTGCAAGTCAACTGTACTTGTACTTAGCATAATCTACACCAAATTGGGGACTACTGGGAAATAGTAAACAAATAAATACAGTGCTGCACTTATGCCTGTGACATTTATTTTAGAATATCCATACAGGGGTAAGTTAAAGTGGCTGCAGGTGAGGAGAAGGAGGGAGCACAGCTCTCCCTCCTCTGTTAAAGTGGGGGGGGGGGCAAGGGCCAGGGGCAGGGATTCCCTAATATCTGTGCAAGTTGGGCAAACTTGGCTATTTCCACTGAGGACAAATCCCACCCCAACCCTGATGGGAGAATTCCCAGGAAATGCTACAAATAGAAATTCCTGAAGATTCCTTTCTCCAGGAATCTCATGTCTGCATTAATGTTACAAGAATTGAGCAAATGGTATGGGTGAACACACAGGTAGGAAACCAGGCTGTTGCAAGAGTTCAGATGTGGTTGCATGTGGGACAACTAAGATAGTCTGTGATGCAGAGCAGGCTAGTGTGTTCTTGCATTGTGATGCTCATGCTTCTCATGTGAGCTGTTTGTGGAGGAATATAGGGCTTAGTCCAGCAAATGGGTAAGCCTGGGCTCATATTTACGCTAGTGAGTAATCCTGTTGTGTTTTAAGTCAGGTAACAATTCCTAATATTTAAATAAAATATTATGATTTTTCACAGAACTTAAACCTTGAAAGGACCCAGCTGGTCCCATCTCCTGCATATCACAGGAGTCATTTGCAGTCTTTAACATTTACAGATATTTATAAAGAGGGACTTTTCCCCCACGTGAAAAAAACTTGAAAGATCTAAGCATAGATTAATCTCACCTAACTCCGTCTGCAGTCTAGGTTGGGGGTTTTCAACCTTTTTAAACAAGTGTACCCCTTCTGCCTCAAAGTTTCATCTCATGTACCCCTTTATATTTTTTTTCTTGTTTTTAAGGGGCTGCAGAGGTGCAGATCAAGGTCTCCACAGTGATGGAGGGAGTGGGGCTAGGGCTGGGGTAGGGGCACAGGCAGGTGTTGCACAGCCGGGGCAGAGCACAGCTCCTAGGCCTGTGCGAGTCGGCAGTGATCCAATCTGGCTTCGGATCCAGCCGCTTCAGATGGCCATGATCCAATCTGGAGCTCTGGACCGCGTTTCCTCCTCGATCCGGCCGAAGTGGCTCCGAAGCCACCTCAGAGATCTGGCTATAGGGTATAATGGGGAATCAATGAAATATCTATAATTTGGTTGTTTTTTGTCTGATTTGGATGAAACTTGCAGGGATGATAGCCTCTGCTGAGCGCATGAAATCTGCTAAGTTTCAAGAAGATCAGTGCAGGGGTTTGGGAGGAACTGTGCCCCAAATTCTTGAAAGCCAAACTCATGTCATGGCTGTGTGTTACATCACAGGGGGGTTTTGTAGGTGCTAATTGATACTCGTTCAGTTGTTATGTAGTAGATAACTCCTGTGTATTGAGCTGGTCCCGGAGTCCCTGGTCCCTGAGTGAATCATGATTGATTGGTAACTGGGAACACAGAAGTTTAGCAGCCAGGCCTGCAGTAGCGTCTCCCCACCGCGCCCTAAGACAGTCAGTCCCACACGAGTTTTGCTTGTCTGCAGCTTGAGGAGCAGTTCACCCCAAACCCCTGCACTGATCTTCTTGAAGCTTGGCAGGATTTGTGGCCTCAGTAAGAGCCACCAGCCCTGCAGTTTTCACCCTGCTATGTTGTAACACCTAGACGTGAGATGAGTTTTGCTGTCAAGAATTTGGGGTGCTGTTCTCTCCAAACCCCTGCACTGACCTTCCCAAAACTTGGAAGGCTTCATCCTCTCTGTAGAGTCTACCATCCCTGAACATTTCATCCAAATTGGACAAAAAACAACAAAGTTATACATACTTTATTATTTCCCCATTATAACCTATGGCCGGATCTCCGAGGCGGCTCCAAACTGCTTCAGGAAGCCAAACAATGTCAGCGCTTCGACCCAGATGTGCTGCTTCGGACTCTGAAGCATCCAAAGCTTTGCTGGATCTGAAGCTGTGTCCAAAGCCTCGCACAGACCTAACAGCTCCCACGGCTGTGCACACCCCAGTGGAGGCCAGGGGAGCACATGCCCCCACGATGTGTGCACAGGGTGGAGGCAGCTCCTGCTGTAGGCTGGACTCTGCACCCCACTGCTGCTGCCCAAGATCCATGTGATGCTATATGCCTGCTGCTGCCAGGAGGGCAGGGGGCAGATGCAGACACAGATGCAGGTCCCCGCCCCTCCCAGCAGGTAAGTGTGTTGGGGGAAGAGGGAAGGGTCTGGGGGGGGGCAGATTGAGACCCCCTACAGTGCAGGAGGGTGTGGGGAAGGTGCCTGGTGGTGTGCCCAGTGGCACAGGGAGGGGAGGGGGCTCCCACTCCTGTGTGTATTGCAGGGGAATCAAGCGGGGGGCACATGTGCCCCCTGATCTGTGCATGGGGTGAGGGTGGGCTGGGCTCTGCTCTGCCCCTGTGCCTTGCTGGCACTGCTTTGAGAGTGGTACAAGGCCATATGCATCTTGTGACTGGGTGGCTCACTGCTGGGCTGCTGCCTATCCAGTGATGGGATGCACATGGCTGTCGCATTGCTCTCAAAGCAAGCAGTGGCAGTGAGGCACAGAGGGTCTGAATGGTAGGGGGGAGTGTGTTTCTGGACCTTCTCTCAGGAGCAGGGCTGGGGGAGCGAGGACAGTGGTGCCCCTCTTCAGGCTGCATAGGTGCTGCCCACCCAGCTGGACGTGGGGCGGGGGGGTGGGGGCACATGATCTAGTGGCCGCCGCCACCCTGTGCTGCTGCCACGACTCTGCCTTGCTTTCCCATGGCCAGTTGCATGTGTGGCTCCATGGGCTGCTGATGGACCTTGCACCTGGCCAATCGCATGTCGCCCATCAGCAGCCCACAGAGCCGCACGTGCAACTGGCCATGGGAAAGCAGCATGAGGCAGTGGCAGCGGCCACCAGCCCCCCCCCCCCCCCCCCCCCCCTTGGGTCAGGTGGTGCCTGTGGAGCCTGCAGAGGGGCACCACTGCCCTCGCCTCTGCCCCTGCCCCTGATCCTGGGAGTGGGCACAAACACACTTCCCCCCGGCCTTTGAGACCCTCTGTGCCTTGCTGCTTGTTTTGAAAGTGGCAGTGCCTCTCCCCCTCCCCTGGGCAAGAGGCAAAGTGTGGGAACACAGTGGGGGAGTGGCTGCTGCTGCACCCTAGGGCATGCTCCATCCCCACCCACTCGTGTATACCCCCTATGACCTTTCTAAGTACCCCTTGGAGTATGTGTACCCCCAGTTGACAACCCATGGCCTAGGTCATTTGGGGAGCAAATCAAATAAATTGCAATAAGTTTACTTTTTTAATAAATTAAGCTAATCAATTTACTGCTGCTGGGAGTTTTTCTCACGAAAAAATTGGAAGACTCTGGGCTCAACTGTGAGACAGGTGGGTAGGTAGCTGGCTGCGGGGTACAACTCAAAGTTCTAATGAACAGATCTGTGTCATCTTGGCGGGAAGTGGTCAGTGGTGTCCCACAGGGATTGGTGCTTGGTCCAGTGCTATTCAACATCATCATCAATGATTTGGATGTGGGGGTGAAGAGCTCACTGGCCAAATTCACGGACGACACCAAGTTATGGGGAAGCGTGGCCATGCTTGAAGATAGGCTTCAGATATAGGTGGACCTAAACAGGCTTGCAAGTTGGGGGAACCAGAACCAGATTAAGTTCAACATCAAGAAATTTAAAGTGCTCCACCTGTGGATGAACAATCCCCTGCACACCTACAGGCTTGGCAATGCCAACATGACCAGCACTATGAAAACAAGGGACCTGGGGATAATAATAGACCACAGTATGAACATGAGCTGGCAGTGCAATTCTATAGTCAGCAGGGCTGACAATACCCTGGTGTGCATCGATTGATGCATCTCCAGCAAAACCAAAGAAGTGATTCTCCCACTCAACTCAGCATTGGTGAGACCACAGATGGAGTACTGAGTCCAGTTCTGGGCACCACACTTTAACAAGGATGTGGTAAAGCTCGAGAGAGTCCAAAGAAGCCCATACGATCAGAGACTTGCACAATAAGCCATATGAGGAACAGCTGAGGGATCTGGGACTCAGCCTGAAAAAAAAAAAGGCTGATAGGGGACTTGGTAGCAGCTTACCACTACAATAGAGGCATACATCAAGGGCTCAGTGAGCAACTGTTCACCAGGGCACCCTTAGGGAAAACTAGGAGTAATGGTCTCAGACTCCTGGAAGAACATTTCAGGCTCAACATTAGTAAAAACTATCACAACTAGGGTGTCCAGACCATGGAATAAGGTCCCTCCAGAGGTGGTGCCTACCCTCGCTAGAAATCTTCAAGAGGAGACTGGATGGTTGATATGTTGTAAGTTCAGCTACAACATTCTGGACACTCCTGTGTTGAACAACAGTTATTTATTATTATAATTCTCTGGAATCAAATCCAGGGTGGATCTTAACAGTTGCCCTCAGTAGAGGTATGTAGAACTTACACTTACTCTGCCTCTGACTTGATCCAGTCCAGTCCTGTGGAGTGAGAGAAACCAAGAATGCCTCTGGCTCCTCATGGCAGAGAAAATGGAGTCCCCAGTGCTGCAAAACTGCCACAAAGCAAACTGAACCCTGCAGTGCTGAAAATGAGGCACAATAAGACACAACAACAGACACCTTGCTGGGGTCACCTAACCCCAGTTGCGTTTCCTGCTTGGTGCAGGGGACTGGACTCGATCTTCTGAGGTACCTTCCAGCCCTTACAATCTATGAAACTATGAGTTGCATAGCTAGCAGCACCAGCGATCTAAATCCTTTATTTATCCACAGGTGGGTGCTGCATTAACAGTGACAGTAAGGCTAGGGGCAGACATTACACATAAACTGGTTTAAGTGATCAGAAACTAGTTTAAACCTGTAACAGAACAGAAGTTCATAAACCAGTTTGAAAATGTCTGAAACCAGTTTGAGATAAACCTGGCTGAAAGCAGTATAAAACTTAACTGATTTGGGTCGAACTGGTTTATGCAATGTCTGTCTCAGACCCCTTAAGTTAAACCAGACACCCCCAGCATCCCAGCATGCTCTCAACATGGGTTGGGCAGGGCTCTCTGTTCCACAGCAGAGCTGGCCTCTTCCCTCTGCTCCCTAGCTGCAGCTCTGGCAGAGACTTGCAGGCTGCTCCCTCCCCTCCCCCTCACCACCCCCTGCTAAGCAGGAATTCCACCCTCCCTTGCTGAGATGTATCTGTGTATTAGCTAGCAGACCACATGCTGGCTGTGGTCCACGCTGTGACAAAGGTAGCTTGATAGTGTCCCTTTGTTGTTTTGTTAATGGGATGATAAACACTGTTATCAATTCCCTGCTGGGCTAATCAGAGAGTCCTGCCAAGGCCTGGCTATCCCCCTCAGCTCAGCTCAGCTCAGCTCTGTGGAAGGAAAGAGAGGGCTGGTTTAGCACCCCCTGGCTTCTAGACTGAGCCACTGCAGGCATTTGCCCACATTTCTGAAATCAAGAGGGTTCAAACTTTGAAGGATAGACTAACCTGAATCAATTGAATCAATTCAGGCTTAGGTGTTTTGAATGTCTATCCCTAGCCTAAGAGTGACAGTAACAGAGCAGGACTCTTCATCCTGTCCTGCCGCAAAGCCTTCCAGGGGTTAAAGCTTGTTTTATTTAGTTTTGAGCATATACAGTAGCTGACAGCTCTCCTATTAAGAGTCTAAACAAGTTTTTAATTTTTTTTTTCAAAGTGCTCAGCATCCAGCCATGTCTGCTGTGGGGTATAGTAGGCATATTGTCAAAGGAGCTTAGTGCCCAGTGTGCTGAGCTCTTTTAGAAATCTGGCCCCTTATATTAGTATCTACACAGAAGCTGTGCTCTTGGAAATCTGTCCTTCCATTCATCCAAAGACAGATGGCTGGTGTGTAGATTCTGGTACTAACTCTTTCTGTGCAAATTATTGGCTGCATCTTGTCACAACCCAAAGTTGTGATTTTTTGTTTGTGTGTGCTTCGGCACTGCTAAATTATTTTCCCGCTAAATTGCAGGTTCTTTGCATGGTGGAGTTTTCTGCTGCAGAGGAGAACCCCGGTGCAACGGAGTATTCCCGCCAAATTTGTAGCTTTCTTTGCATGGTGCATTTCTTTTGCATCCAGGAAATGCACGGTGCAAAGGAGTTCCCGCCATTTGTATGAAGATTCGTGCCACATTATTGGCCGTTTCTAATACATGTACACGTGGCGGCTAGCAATTGGCTTGCTAGCCGTATAAAGAGCTTGGGTGGTTTCCGCCCAAGTTGGAGAGAGAGCAATTGGAGTTCGAGAGGAAGAGAGTGAAGATCTCTAAGTGCTGCGGATCCTTACGGACCCAATGCTTTTCTTAAAAGGCAATAGAGGCCTGATAACCGAACCCGCGGAGATTCAACAACTCCGGGGAAAAGAACGAACAGCCTCTAGCCTCTCCCCGTCGCCGATAAATTCCTAGACGTATCCCTTCCTGTACGATAAACTACCGAACCCGCGGAGTTTCAATAACTCCGGGGCAAAGAAACTACCGAACCCGCGGAGCTTCAATAACTCCGGGGCAAAGAACCAATTGTCGTAGTCCTCTAACGAGGATTTAAGCGGAGCTGAACCTGGAAACTGTCCAGCCTACACCACGACCATCTTTGGTGTAAGTAAACAATCTTTAAATCAACCATTACGCGTCCGTGACTAATTCTAGCTCGCCACCGGTCCTCTCCGACCCCGCGTGCCCGGGCTGCTGGCCACAGCCCGCGTGCGCAAAGACGGGCCCAGCTCGCCCCCGGCTCGCACATGGCAACAAGGATGGGGTCGGGAGAGAACTCGCACATGGCAACCCAGGTGGGATCAGGAGAGGACCCGCACACATCTCAAGTCTGTAGGACTGTGTTCTGAGTAAAATATCCTTAATATTTGTTTTTATACCTTCCATGCTAAAAAAATAAAAATAAAAAATAAAAAAATCCCAGGGTTACTAGCAGTTGGGAGACAGGCTGTGAATGATCTCTTTCTTTGAAAATGAACCTGTAAAGTACACCTACTGAGAATGTAAGGCCTTTGTGATTGCTTTCTTTTGTATTCTGTCTAGGTGATGAGCAAATTACTTTGAAGAGACATGCAGAAGTATTTAATCGGAGACTTTTAGCTGCTCAAGTGCATGTTACTTATCATCTAGCTTGTATTTCTTTCCTTCTGCTGCTTCCCAGCCTGTACATAGGAGAAAGTAAGAGTGCTAGGTAAATTTACTGCGTATTTATGGGGTGCTGAGCTGACAGAAATCTGACTTTCATTTTGACTACCTTTTACATTAGCTTGGTTTTCCCTTATTTCCTGTTTCATTTGCAATAAAGTCTTGAGGGGACACCATACAATGTGTCTGCTTAGTAAGACTGGTGATCAGAATTGGGAGCTGCTGCTCAGCTTTTTCTGAAAATCAGGACATGTTAAAACATGTCAAAATCATTAGGCACTTCATAAATCTTGGGAAGAATCAGCACTTGCAGGGAAGGGCGTGCAGAAAATGTGCTTTGATGTAAGGCTTTCTTATGTAAATTTGCAGTTTCTTTGTTTGTGTTTACACACTCCAGTCAAATTTGAAATGCTCATTCAGATTTTACTTGAGCAACCGAGGACTATTTGTTAACAAATATTAAAACTGGAAACTTAAAACTACAGCTATATTTTGCATGGGCTGTATATGTGAAGCTTACTCAAATAATTGAAACAAACTTGGAACATTCTGTTCCCAGAGAACACAGATTTATAGTCAATCAGATAAAGGTGCCTGAGTTGCATTTAATAATAGGTTTTGCCAAAGTTCATAATAAAACAATCTAAATATTTATGCCCTAATCAAGGATTTGTTTTACCTCTAAAGATAGCTACATATAAAAGGAATACTAAGCTGGCACTAATTTCACAGTTAGTCAGACAGTGATCTCAATACTAATTATGTAAATTTGGACTAATTCATCTGAAGAAATTGGCTCCCATGTAACCAAAAGAATCAAACATTTGAGCTGGCAAAAAAACAAAAAACAAAAAGACCACCAATTTTTCCTGACACCCATGCAAATGATGAAAGTTGAGAGCCCAAACCTAAGGGCAGAAAAATAAGGCTAACACAGAAAATCAAGGTTTTCTTTTTGTCTTGTGCATCTCTTCAGGTTTCCTTAAATCCCCGCTTTAAAGGAAGAGAGAAAGAATGAAAGAAGATGTGTGGATTTGGAACACAAAGGATTGTTTGACTGTTAAGATAAATGTGTGCTATTATCAAAATTGCAAACAATGATCATGGGAATTCTTTTCAATTAAGGGGCAGTCATAGGATCATAGGCATGGAAGGGGTTTCAAGGCTCATCTAGTCCAAACCTCTGTATGGAGGCAGGTTTCACTGTATCTAAGCCATCCCTGAGAGATGCTTATCCCACCTCCTGTGACCTCCATTGAAGGAGATTGTATATGTTCCAGTACTAACTCATCTGACATTTAGGAAGTTGTTTTTTTCCTGTAGTTTAACCTGCATCTGTTTTTCTGTACTTTAAAGCCATTGCTTCTTGCTCTACCCTCCACAGCTAGAGAGAATAGTTGTTTGCCACCTTTTTTATAGCAGCTTTTTATTTAAAAGCTGTTACCATGTTACCTCTCAATCACCTTTTCCCCATGCTAAAACTTTCTCAGCTCCTTCAGCTTTTCCTCACAAGTCTTGCTTTCCAAACCCCTGATCACCTCTATTGCTTTCCTTTCAGTCCTCTCCAGTCTGTCTGTGTTCTTCTTAACTATAGTGCCCAAAAATGGACGTTACTCGAGCTGAAGCTTAATCAGCGCAGTGTAGACACACAAGCAGGTACAGATGTTCAAAAAGCCCAAGGCAGAAGTACCATAGATCAGATTGGTAGTGAACACAACTTATTTGCCCTTTGGTATGGTGTGTGTGTGTGTGTGTGTGTGTGTGTGTGTGTGTGTGTGTGTGTGTGTGGACACGCACACGCACACTGCCTGCACTGGGAATGGCCAGCAGGTTGGAAGTACTCTTACATGCTTCCTAGCAGTGTCCCTGGGCCAGTCCACTTCTGATTGGTTCCCACGCATACCCAAGCACCCCTTCTCACCCTTTTCCCCACCCTTTCCTGGAAGCATCAGCCACAGGCATGACAGCTGCTGTCACACAGCCATGCTTGGCCATGCCTGGCAGCCTTGTCCTCCTCCCTGGGGCTGTGCCAGCTCATGGAGGCATGGGGGTCCCTGGGTGGGTGTGCGGGACCCCACCCAAGGACCCCCATGCCTCCATGAGTTGGCATAGCTCCAGGGAGCAAGACTGGAGCTGGGCAGCCTTCCACCCACTCCCCTAGGCAGCATCTGCCACTGTGCTGACTCGGCTCTAACAGGCTTAGGGCAGGGCCAACTAGGCACTCAGTGGAAACATCCAAGCTCAAGCCAAATTCTAGTGCACCCCCCTGTGAGGGCAGGGTAGTGGGGGGCTGCAAAGCAGGTTGGATGCCAGTGTACAGTGACCTATCTTGAGTCAGGACAGGTTCTGGTACAGAAGTTCAATAGACTGGCCTAACCTAAATTGCTTAAATCTGATACCACATCAGTCAAGCTCTGTCTTAGATTGGGTTGCACTATTTTTAAATCAGTCTGTGTGGTGAATTTCTGTCCAGTTGTAGGTGTAGACCAGTTTCTGCTCACTTATACCCATATAAGTGTAACATCTGTACCTGGCCACAATGTAGGCATACTCCATGTGTCTTGAATATTGTGGCTTTTGCTAATGTAGCACCAGGTGGCATTTGCCCTTTTTGGCTACTGTATCATATTGCTGATTTATGTGTTAATTTGTGAGGCACTGTATCCTCTAAATCTTTCTCAGCTGTGCTGTTATGTAGCCAGATATCCTGTTCTATACTTGCATATTTGTTTTTTCTTTCCCTTCTGAATATATAATATTTGCCCTTATTGAATTCCAGTGTTCATGGCCCACCCCTCTAATTTAATTTATATTGTTTGGCATTTTAACTATTTCCTCTATTCCACCCAATTTTGTATCATCTTCAAATCAAGGAGTATATTCTCCACTCCTTTATTCAAGTCAATAATAAAAAGCTTGAACAATATTGGACATAGAATAGATCTCTACAGAATCCTATTCGGTACCTCCTCTCAGTTTGATATTGATCCATTAATTACTATTGCCTTCAGCCATTCACCCAATTGTGTATCCACTATAGAGTAGTTCCATCCCATTCTACAATAGTTCCTTCTACTCCATGCCTCCCCAGGCTACTTATGAGAACTCCAGGTTAAACTGCTATCAAAATATATTATGTTGCCTGCGTTTCCTTTATCTAGTAATCTTGTTATCCTGTCAAAGAAGAAAACCAGATTGGTTGCTCTTACTAACAGGCAGGCTGGATTTGTTAATCATTAGGGCTGTGTGAAGCTTTGGGTGCTGATTCGATTCAGAGGAGATTCGGCCTGGTTCACCAGCCGAATCTCTGAATCTGACTCAAATCAGGAGACCAATTAAATAGTCTGAATCTATTCAAAGCTCTCTGAATTGATTCAGAAAAGATTCAGAGAGCTTCGGCTATTTGGGCAGTCCCCGCTGCCTGCCACAGGGAGATAGACCCAGACTCCATGCTGGTAAGTAGGGGGTGGGGGAGCGGAGGCTGGAGGAGAGGGAGGGATCATGGGGGGACCCCTTCCAGGTCCCATCTCCTGGCTATTCCCCCAGCCCTCCAACCCCTGCCCGCTCTCCCACCCCCACTCCGTGGCTGCCCCGCCCACCCCAGCTCCTGGCTCTTTTTAAAAAAGCCCTGACTCACCAGCTGCTGCCAGATGAGAGAGCAATCCCCACTGCCCCCCACTGAATGGGTACTCTGCTACAAGCCCCCCAACTCCCACCCACCACAGCTCCTGGCCCTTTACCAAAAAAAAAAAAGCCCCACACTCACCAGCTGCTGCAGCAGCCTCAGGGCTTCTGAGGGTTCATGGCAGAGGATCGCCCCCCCCCCCCCCCCCCCCCGCCTGGCAGCAGCCAGTGACTGGGGTTTTTTGTTTTGTTTTTTTTTTAAGAGATCGGGGCTGGAAGAGTGGGCAGGACAACCATTGAGGAGATGGGGCTGAATCAGAGATTCAGCTGATTCGGTGGTGGCTGAATCTTTGAATTGGATTCAGCCAAAATGATTCAGGATAGTGATTCAAATCACTGAATTGATCCAGGACAGTGATTTAAATTGCCGAATTGAATCACTGTTCCCCAAATCGGCTGAATCCAAAGCAAGCTTTGTACAGGCCTAATAATCATCTTGTGTTCTGATAGGTGCTTACACATTTATTGATTTAAAATTTGTTGAAATACCTTTCCAGGTACTTAAGTCAGTCCAACTGGTCTATAATGCCCTGAGTTCCCTTTATTCTTATTTAAGTGTAGGCACTATATTAGTCTTTCTCCAGTCTTCAGGGACATTGCCTGTCTTTCATGACTTTTTACAGATAATTGCTAATGGCTTTGAGATGTCATCAGCTAGTTTATCCAACTCCCTAGGGTGTATTTCATCAGGC